>NC_056732.1:347405226-347552726 GCF_019279795.1 Protopterus annectens | reverse complement strand
CACACACACACACACATGCCTGTGAAAGTGAAAGGCTGGTACAGATTACCTGCTCTACCAACATTGCCCAGACTATAAGGTAGATTCACTGCCACCAGTCTGTTACTATAAGGCTCTTAAAAGGGTACCCAGTTATACTGAGTGAAGTTAATATTGATATAAATGGTAATATAGACCAAACAGCAAGGCTTTCAGGAGTGGCCAGAGTTATCACCAAATAAATATATGCAAATACTCTCAAAACTCAAATATTTTCTAAAAAGGACCAAGCATAATGAAAAGTTTAAATATATTTAATAATAGATAATAAAAAAATAAGGAAATACTAAACACCCATTTACAATAAACAGGGAATATAAAAAAAAATAACACCGATGGAAAGTTTCACACATTTATAGAAAAACAGCACTTCTATCCTCACTATATTTTCCTGACTAATCTAAAGAGAATTACTACTCCCTAGTTAAGTTACTTACTGAATAGTGCAAGGCAAGATGATTTTGGTGAGTGGTCCTTGTTGTCAGATCCAAGGCAGAATGCAGAATGCTCTTGAGACTTCAGCCTCCTCTAATATTAAAACATTATTTCTGTACAGAATGACATTGGTTCATACGTTCATAGGTTCATACTAGGCTATCTGCCCTAGGGCATTTATAAGCCTAGCCAGAGTGTGTTTGGCTTTCGCCACCCATTTTAAATGAATTTTGCTATGCCCTTTTTCGAGGTTAGTATACTGTGCCTCTGTCTAACAGTGACACAGAAGTGATACCCGGGGTAAACCTACGATCCCCCATCCACTCATCAAGATTCCTCTTGAAGAGAGTCAATGAGGGACTCTGCCTAACCTGGACTGGGATTTTATTCCAGAGTGAAGGGAGCCTCTGGGTTATGAATCTGTCCCTCCAGCATGTCCTATTTATTTCAGTGCTGAGGTTCAAATCTCTTGAGCGCGTAGCTCGATGGGATTTGGATTTTCTGAGGTGCAGCATGTCCATTAATTCCGGGTTGGACATGGCTTTATACGTCAGGCAAAGATCGCCTCTGAGCAGGCGGTATGCCACTGAGTAGAGTTGGAGTTTCTTTAACCGGGCAGCATATGGCATCTATTTGAGCCCTTTGATCCTCTTGGTGAGGTACTTTTGGGGTCTTTCCAGTTGCTGCAGGTGTCTGGTAAGGTACATCCCAAAAGGGGTATTGTACTCAATTATGGGCCTGATGAGGGATGAGTAAAGAGGCACGATGACCTCCCCTGATCTAGATGTGAATTCCTTCATGATTAGGTGGGCTATATAAAATGTTTTTCTAACCACTTTGGCCACGTGGTTGTCAAATAAGAGATTGCTATCAACTTGGGTCCTCAGGTCCCTAATTACTTCTTCTGTACTTAATGGATTATCATTTATGTGGTAATTTGTGGGCACTTTGTTTTTGACAAAGGGGATGACTACACACTTTTTGGCGTTTAGCTTGAGGTCATGGCTCTGGCACCAGTTGTCTGTTTCTATGAGGCCCTTTTGGAGGATGCTTGTGTCGGCTGGAGAGTCAATTATGGCGCCCAGTTTGCAGTCATCTGCGAACTTGGTCAGTCACAGTCCTTCCGTGTTGGCCTGTACCTCTGAGAAATATATACCGAACAAGAGAGGTCCCAGGACTGAGCCTTGTGGGACGCCACTTGTAACTGGTTTGGAGTCTGACATGGCTCCAGCAATTCTAACCATATGGGTTCTGTCCTTGAGCCAGTTTGCAACCCATCTAGTGACATAGGGGTTTATATTTAAGCTGGTGTGTGTGTGTGTATATATATATATATATATATATATATATATATATATATATATATATATATATAGGTGTATATATATATATATATATATATATATTATATATATTTACATATACACACACAAATAAACACGTGGCAACGCTCAAGCAAGCACACACACACACACACACACACACACACACACACACACACACACACACACACACATTACTGCTTGCTACTCAGCTGTGGTGCCTTTGTGGAGCCTACACATCCTGCCTGTATCCATGTGGATATATGCCAGTTGTCTATATTTTCTCCTCTGATCCAAAACATGTTGTAGGTGAATTTTGAAGCATCCAAATTACCCACAGTTGTGCATTTCATGTGCACATGAGGGTGTCTATGTGCCCAGCTGTGGACAGGTGTCCTGTCAAGCGTATATCATCAAACACCAAGCATTTGAAATTCCAATCTTCACATACCCCTACTGATTATTTATATAGCTAGATAGATAGATTTTTCAACTCATCTTTAAGATTGCACAAAAGTCGATTAAGGGCAAATTCCCTTATAATGCCACAAGACAATCACATACAAAATGCTGGCAGCAAAAACTCTATTGAAAACAATGTTTGCTCATATGAGCATTTGCTGTTATCTGTAGCTTGAAAAAACGTTCGCAGATGTGAGTGTTCAATGTTTCAGACTGCAACCCCTTCTATGATTATTTTGTGTGAGTAGCACCTACTGATTGCTGGGGATAGGCTCTTTCTTTGAACTGGATTAATTGGATAATCTGAAAATAAATAAAAACATGTATAAATTACAAATGTAATTGTGTGTGTGTGTGTGTGTGTGTGTGTGTGTGTGTGTGTGTGTGTGTGTGTGGTATACATCCCCTGATATAGCAATACAAAACTCCAAGAAAAACATAAAACTAATCTAATAGAAAAGCAAGTATTTTAGAGGACATCAAGCCTCCAGCACCCCCACAATCCCTTCCTTATATTTACTGACCCCATGGTAGATCAGTAGGCAGGATATGTGAAACCTTTTGTTTTACAGATTAAAACTCACTCACATAAGATGATCATGTTGTATGAATCTAAATAAAGCATAAAAATATATAAAGATAAATACAACCAAACCAAAAGCATGCCATATCTCAAAATGTAAAAATGCAACAAACAACAGGAAACGAACTGATAAAAAGCAATCGGTACAGCCCCAAACAAAATAATGATGATGACGATGATAATAATAATAAAAATAATCATAAAATACTACTACTACTAATCATAATAACAATAATGTGAATTAATCAAAAACAGATGCCAAAACATGCAAAACAGAAATTCAATTAAAATGCCCATCAGGAAACATCATATAACATAATCCCTCCAACTGTTAGTAGGGACAGGTCTTAGATGCATTCTCTAATACTAAGAATTCAGCTTTTATGGTCCCTGTTAATATCTCAGGTTGCCTCCTAAGTAGCCTGAAATATGACCTGTAACAGCCACTGGTGTCACTAGTCAACATCTATACAGTTTTTGTGCCTTGCAAAGGGAAGGCTGCAATGGTTATTCCTCTGCACAAAGGTAGACTATCAATAGATCTCTCGAACTACAGGCTGATTAGTCTGACTAGTCTCATTTACAAAGCCATGAAAAGAATTATCATAGGTTAATAGGTAAGTACTAGGCTATCGGCTCAACAGCCTAATAAGCCTAGCCAACAAGTGATCCCCGGGGTGTATTTCCTATTTCTCATCCACTCATCAAGATTTTTCTTGAAGAGTGCTAATAAGGAACTTTGCTTGACATAGATGGGTAGCTTGTTCCAGAGTATGGGAAGTCTCTGGGACAGGAATCTATCCTTCCAGCATATCCTGTTTATTGTGGTGACAAGGTTTAGGTTCCTACATCGTGTAGCTCAGAGGGCTTGGGATTTCTTTAGGTGTAGCATGTCTAACAGCTCTGGGTTTGACATAGGTTTATATTTTAGGCAGAGATCACCTCGGAGTAAGCGATATGCTACAGAGTAAAGCTGGAGTTTTTTGAGACGGTCAGTGTATGGCATCTGTTTGAGGCCAGTAATCCTCTTTATGAGGTACTTCTGTGGCCTTTCCAGCTGCTGCAAATGTCTTGTCAGGTACATTCCAAAACTGGCGTTGTACTCTATAATGGGTCTAATGAGTGTTGTGTAGAGGGGAACAATGACCTCTTTTTTCCTGGATGAGAATCCTTTTGTGATGAGATGTGCCACGTAGAAGGATTTCCTGACTACTGTGGCGAAGTGATTATCAAAGGAGAGACTACTGTCCACCTGGGTCCCAAGGTCTCTTATCACATTTTCAGCATTAAGTAGATTGCCGCCTATGTGGTAGCTCATGGGTACAGAGGTTTTACCAAAGGGGATGACAATGCACTTTTTGGCACTGAGGCCATGGCTCTGACACCAGGCATCTGTCTCAGTGAGGCCCTTCTATAGGTTGTCCACATCATTTGGGAACTCGACTATGGCTCCTAGTTTGCAGTCACCTGTGAACTTCACTAGCCAAAGGCTTTCTGTGTTAGCCTGTACTTCAGAGAAGTAGATACCAAACAGGAGAGGTCCTAGGACTGAACCTTGTGGTACTCCACTTGTCACTGGTTTGGAGTCTAATTTGGAGTCTGCAACTTTTACAGTGTGGGTTCTGTCAGTGAGCCAGTTGGCAACCCATCTTGTGACGTAGGGATTTATACCAAGTTTAGTGAGTTTAGATATAATTCCAGAATGGGGGATGGTGCCAAAAGCCTTTGCGAGGTCAAGATAGGCTGTGTGAACCACTTTACCCTCATCTACAGCTTTGAAGACTGCCTCAAAGAAGTCAATCAAGTTCAGAAGGCATGATCTGCCTTTCACAAACCTGAACTGGGTGGGGTCCAGAGTTTGGAGGTTACCAATGTATTTGTTTACAAGTTCTATGATGATACGTTCCATGGCCCCATGCTGGGCCAATAATCAAAGAGCCTGAATGATCACCATTGACACTGGAGAGGGACATTCACTTTGAATACAAATGGATACACTCAGTATTTCCAGATGCAGACTTCTCTATACCAAGCACAATTTCCCTTAAGAGCACACAGGACACACACTCAGCAAGGGGTCTGGGTATCTCTATCCGTCTCCCTCCAGGTCCCCAATAAGGCTTCCCACTGGCACTGTGAAACCAATGCTTCATGTTCCTGCCCCAAATAGCTGACACACGCACTCTTTGAGATTTAATTTTCACACACACACACACACACACACACACACACACACACACACACACACACACACACACACACACACACACGCACACACATGCCTGTGAAAGGCTGGTACAGATTACCTGCTCTACCAACATTGCCCAGACTATAAGGTAGATTCACTGCCACCAGTCTGTTACTATAAGGCTCTTAAAAGGGTACCCAGTTATACTGAGTGAAGTTAATATTGATATAAATGGTAATATAGACCAAACAGCAAGGCTTTCAGGAGTGGCCAGAGTTATCACCAAATAAATATATGCAAATACTCTCAAAACTCAAATATTTTCTAAAAAGGACCAAGCATAATGAAAAGTTTAAATATATTTAATAATAGATAATAAAAAAAATAAGGAAATACTAAACACCCATTTACAATAAACACCAGAGTTTTACTCACAGGGAATATAAAAAAAAATAACACCGATGGAAAGTTTCACACATTTATAGAAAAACAGTACTTCTATCCTCACTATATTTTCCTGACTAATCTAAAGAGAATTACTACTCCCTAGTTAAGTTACTTACTGAATAGTGCAAGGCAAGATGATTTTGGTGAGTGGTCCTTGTTGTCAGATCCAAGGCAGAATGCAGAATGCTCTTGAGACTTCAGCCTCCTCTAATATTAAAACATTATTTCTGTACAGAATGACATTGGTTCATACGTTCATAGGTTCATACTAGGCTATCTGCCCTAGGGCATTTATAAGCCTAGCCAGAGTGTGTTTGGCTTTCGCCACCCATTTTAAATGAATTTTGCTATGCCCTTTTTCGAGGTTAGTATACTGTGCCTCTGTCTAACAGTGACACAGAAGTGATACCCGGGGAAAACCTACGATCCCCCATCCACTCATCAAGATTCCTCTTGAAGAGAGTCAATGAGGGACTCTGCCTAACCTGGACTGGGATTTTATTCCAGAGTGAAGGGAGCCTCTGGGTTATGAATCTGTCCCTCCAGCATGTCCTATTTATTTTTATTATTATTCAGTGCTGAGGTTCAAGTCTCTCGAGCGCGTATCTCGATGGGATTTGGATTTTCTGAGGTGCAGCATGTCCATTAATTCCGGGTTGGACATGGCTTTATACGTCAGGCAAAGATCGCCTCTGAGCAGGCGGTATGCCACTGAGTAGAGTTGGAGTTTCTTTAACCGGGCAGCATATGGCATCTATTTGAGCCCTTTGATCCTCTTGGTGAGGTACTTTTGGGGTCTTTCCAGTTGCTGCAGGTGTCTGGTAAGGTACATCCCAAAAGGAGCATTGTACTCAATTATGGGCCTGATGAGGGATGAGTAAAGAGGCACGATGACCTCCCCTGATCTAGATGTGAATTCCTTCATGATTAGGTGGGCTATATAAAATGTTTTTCTAACCACTTTGGCCACGTGGTTGTCAAATAAGAGATTGCTATCAACTTGGGTCCCCAGGTCCCTAATTACTTCTTCTGTACTTAATGGATTATCATTTATGTGGTAATTTGTGGGCACTTTGTTTTTGCCAAAGGGGATGACTACACACTTTTTGGCGTTTAGCTTGAGGTCATGGCTCTGGCACCAGTTGTCTGTTTCTATGAGGCCCTTTTGGAGGATGCTTGTGTCGGCTGGAGAGTCGATTATGGTGCCCAGTTTGCAGTCATCTGCGAACTTGGTCAGTCACAGTCCTTCCGTGTTGGCCTGTACCTCTGAGAAATATATACCGAACAAGAGAGGTCCCAGGACTGAGCCTTGTGGGACGCCACTTGTAACTGGTTTGGAGTCTGACATGGCTCCAGCAATTCTAACCATATGGGTTCTGTCCTTGAGCCAGTTTGCAACCCATCTAGTGACATAGGGGTTTATATTTAAGCTGGTGAGCTTATCTATAATGCCCGAGTGGGGTATTGTATCAAAGGCTTTTGCAAGGTCCAGTTAGGCTGTGTGGACCACCTTCCCCTCGTCAATGGCCTTGGTGACTGTTTCAAAGAAATTGACCAGGTTTAAGGGGCAGGATCTGCCCTTAACAAAGCCAAACTGGGTAGGATCCAGTGTCTGTAGGTCCCCAATATCTTTATTTATAAGGTCCATGATGATCCTTTCCATAGCTTTGCAGACCAAGCTAGTCAGACTTATGGGGCGATAGTTTCCAGGATCCGTTGAGGCACCACCTTTGTGGAGAGGGACCACCTTTGCTGTACGCCACTCTTTGGGTACATATCCTGTAGTAAGGCTGAGATTGAACAGTAGTTTTATGTTTGGGTTTAGCTCTTCTTGGAGTTCATGTAGGATGCAGCCTGGGACACCGTCTGGTCCCATTGATTCTGTGTTTTTTGCTTTGGAGAGGGCGGCTCTTACCTGAGCATCTGAGATGTCAGGGGGGCAGCACTCTGCTGGGATAGATATTTGCCCTTTTGGTAGGGGGGGGGAGTTTGCGCTGAACCTGTCAGCTAGGATGTTGGCAATGTCTGTGGGTTCGGTGTATTTTTTGCCATTTTGGACTAATTCTGAGCATATCTGGTAATTCCCACCCAGGTTCCAAACATAACTAAAGAAAGCCTTGTGGTTATCCTTAGTGTCCTGTGCAATTTTTCTCTCGAAGCTGGCCTTAGACGATTTTATGAGTGCCCGTAGTTTTTTGCTAAAACTGATCAGAGATGCCTTCCCTTTTTGGGATTTTGCTCTATCATGTAGTAGCTTCCTCCTTCTATTGTATAGTTTGTTTATGGCTGGGGTCCAACAGACAGGACGTCTGCCTTTGGAGGATTGGGTCTTGGTTTTATTTGGGATTGCATGATCCATGCATTCCTGAAGGTGTTCATAGAATGCGTTTATAAAGGATTCTGCGATCTGGGCTGTATTTTCCACAGGCCCGGGGGCTTTGAAGGATTCCACCTCGGTTTTGAGAAGTGTGAAATTTGCTTTAGAGAAGTTTTTCACTGTGGTTTTCTGGGCAGGGGGTGGGGTCGAGATGTGAATATCCAGTGAGATTAGTTTATGGTCTGATCTTACCAGTGAGGGATACACTTCTGGTCTGGAGTATAGAGTCCCCATGTTGATGATGATCAGGTCCAGTATGTTTTCCCCTCTTGTGGGAGTGGTAACAGGTTTCTTCCATAGCATTTGAGTTATAAATTCTAGGAACCTTTGGGCTAGGGTGTTGGAGCTAGAGTAATGCTCCCAGTCTATGTTTGGGTAGTTGAAGTCGCCCAATATAATGGTGTTTGGAGAGATCTTCATATTTTCCAGTGTTCTCAGGAAGGCCGAGTGGAGTTCCTGGGTTTGGGAGGGTGGTCTGTAGCAGGCTATAAACTGGAAGGCAGTTTTACCCACTGTTAGTTGCACATGGATAGTCTCTGATGCTTTGTGCTGTGCCACCAACCTGGAGGTGTGGGTATCTTTGATGAATATTGACACTCCCCCTCCTTTTGTGGTTTGGTCCAAGTTTTGGGGCTGAAAAGCATGGTATGAAGTATAACCTGGTAGTGCTGGGGTGCTCTCGGGAGCCTTGAACCAGGTTTCTGTCTGCACAGATATAGATGTTCTCCATGCTAAGGAGAGTTTCAAGTGCATGCATCTTGAGGTTTAGACTTCTGGCGTTGAGTAGCACTACTCTTAGTTTCTTATCCCTTGTGATACCTATGGAGGTGGGTTTGTCTTTTGAGCTTTGCCTAAAAAAGGCACTATGGGGGTAGCAAGAGCCTTTGCCAATATCCGAAAGCCCAGGGGTGATAGGTGCAAGCCGTCCCTAGCGAAGCATCGTGGCTTGTCGAGCATGTCATCCCAGGCTGACAGGCATTGGATCCCCTTTGAATGACACCAATACTTAAGCCAATTGTTGAAATTGATCATCTTGTCTTCATATTGTGGCATCATTCTTGGTGAGGGTAAGATGCTACTCAAGGTCAGGGTCATACTGGCCTGGGCTACATGCTCAGAGAGCTCCTCTATGTTTCTTTTCATGTAGTCCAGGGAGGTACATCTCAGGTCATTCACACCAGCATGGACAATGACTGAGTCATATTTGTACTTGCCTTGGAGTGACCTGAGTGCTTGTGTTATGTGGCGGATCCTTCGCCTGACAGGCAGCAAACCATGACCTTCTCCTTGTTCAGCCTGGTGAGTGGGACGTCAGTGTGCCTGATGATAGAGTCACCTATTACAAGTGTATCAGGTGTGTTGTTTAGCCTTAAGGGCTGTGACTGTTCGGCACACTGGCTTTGTGAGCTATGTGTTGCACATGTTTTGTTTTGGGGTAGCGGTTGCTTGGGTGTCTGCTTTGGAGGTCTCTGCTGTTTAGGCAGATTTTTATTTAGAGCCTCCGAGTATGTTTTTGTGTGTTTATGTGTTTGGTTTGCTGTCGTGGTAGGTCTATGTGAGACTGGAATTGTAGTGAGTGTGGTTTCCTTTTCCTCCTGACTGGTTACGCCAGTACTGAGTTGAGAGAACTTAGCCTCCAGTTTGGCTATATGGTTGCATCTCTCACGTGTTGGAATTTGTTGGGAAGAGGAGAGGGTTGTCTGTGTACATGAGGCAGTTGTAACCTTGCCTCAAGATTCCCAGATTCACCAGCTGGACTGGAGAGGAGATTGACAACTGACCTTTGGACATGCTAGAATAGTATTGGGAATTCCTTTATAATTGAAAAAAAGGGCCAATGGGGAACAAGGTTCTCAAGGGGAGTTTGTGAGGGTGTAGTGCTTTTAATTTCATCTAACTCTGTTTCCCGCACTATCCCCTATCATTAAAAGCTACCAGGGTTTGGCAGTTATGTGCTACAATATACACAGATAGAGCTTGCTCATGTGTGGTGCAGCTGCTGGAAGTCATAAAACCATAAAACCATTTCACTCTTCCTACAGCAGCTGCAGCCTATTCCCTAGTACAGACATTGTGCTTCCGGCTCCCTTCAAAACTGTGGGATAACCTCTTTATGACTTAACCCATAAAGTTATTTAATTTCAAGAATATTTTGCAAAGTCAGGTGGATTAAGATTAACCTCTTCACTTCCAGTATATGCTGTTACAATGTATGCATTTAAACAGTTACAATAATGCATGTACATTTCTTTTCCTTCCAGCAGGGCACACTGTTGATACATTTTAATACAAGCAAACCTCACAAATATATTTTCAGTACAAGCATCTGTACAAATCAGTTTGATAATCAAATGACATATAATTATTTACAAAATTCTAGCTAGCTGTGCTGGCATATGTTACAAATCCACTGCCCTGTTTCTCCTAGCATGGCTGGCAGTACCACCTATCATCACATCAGAAATAATTAACAATGATATAGGAAACCTGCACATACTGGACCCACCCAGTTTAGTTTCATCAAAGGCAGGTCATGTGGTGGGCTTCTTTTAGAAGGTCACCAAAGCAATGGATGAGGGCAAAATGGTACATACTGCTTACCTAGACCTAGCTAATGCATTTTATGCAATACCCCACTTTCCCATTGTAAACAGACTCATGGAATTATGCATAAACCCCTGTGTAACTCACTGGATAGCCATCTGGCTCACACACAGAAACCAGGAAGTTAGGATTGGAGAAACCACCTCCACAAAGAGAATGGTTATCAGTGGAGTCTCCCAGGGCTCTGTGCTAGTAATTTCCTATCTCTTTTTCGAAAGTCAAGGCCAATGTCAAGGTACTCTGGCTTACCAAGCTTGCAAATGATTGCAAGCTAAGAGCAATATTAGAACCCCCTCCCCCAAGATACTAATATTTTACAGGAAGGTCTAACTCCAAAACCATAATTTAAAACTCACTGCCAAGAAATGCATAATAGTACCTTTTGAGAAGTCACTACCCAGGGAAACTACCTCATTGATAAAACACCCCTAAAATTAGACACATTAGTCAGGGATTTGGGAACTCATGTAGATAGTAACCTGGCTTTTGACCAACATGTGTCTAAGGCTGTAAGAAAATCATTCTGTAGGAAGTAGGAGCATGGTATCTAGGCCCACAGAAGTCATCGTGCTACTGTACTCACCCATCACTAGACCCATCATTGAGTATAATGTCCCCTCATATAGGTATCAGACCAGGCACATGCAACAACTGACATGTCCACAGAGGTTCCTCACAAAAAGAATACAGGGCATAAACACAATGTCCTATGCGGATTGCCTCAAAGCCCTATCACTATACTGTCATTTCCTACAGACTGCTGACAGGCAATTTTTACCTAGAATACAAGGCATCCTTGCATCCCGCTCTGATGGACCTATTGCATATCAACAAAATGAACAGCGCCAAAACTGCTAGATTTAAAGATTTACACTTTCCTTTTGACTTAAAAAGGACATGTTGGAGGGACAGGTATGTATCTCAGAGAATGCCTAACCCTATTCAAGAATAAAAAGTGAAAGACACTCACAAAGTGATGTAAAAATAAGTTTAATTTCAAAGCTTTTGAGATAAAACTCTTCTTCAGTACTTAAAAATCATACTAAAACATGTTTTGATATATACATCACATAAATTGAAACTAATAGAAGTGCAGCAACAATAAAATAATTAAAATAAATAATTAAGTGCTTGTTTCATGGACAAAGAGACCTTCTCTTAAGAACAGGTTTTAAATTCACAGTATCATTCAGCCCAGGGGGCACATCTGCTTGAAAGTAATTAATCCATCTATACTCGACATTCTCAGTATTCAACACAGTATCCTCTCCTCTAATACTTCTTTCAATGTTTTTATAACCCTAAATGTAAAACTATGCATTTTATCTGAGCTTATGATATGTTTAGCTAAGGCATTACTCTCTACCTCCCTATGTATGTCAGATATTTGTTGGGCTATTATTTCTTTTCACATCCTATTGGTTTTTCCAACATAAAATGAAGTGCATTTTTCACAGGTGATTAAGTAAATCACATTTTTGGTTTTACAAGTGGCAAACATGTGAAAATAAAATGTCTTACTTGTATAGGGTGTACAAAAACATTGTTCTTATTTATATAGTGACAAAACTGGCAATCATAGCAAGGCACAATATTTTTATTTTTTATTATAGCATTCTTAAAACACATTTGTAGGTCTTTATAACAAAGCTGTTGTTTCAGATTCCTACATTTCCTAAACACAAAACTAGGTGATGAACTTACAGTTTCTTTTACTACATCAGATGTATATAATATAGACCAATTTTGTCTTATAAGTTGTTTAACCCTGTTGGTATGTGCATTACATTGCATACCATATCCATACCTCTCAACCTGTTAGAGCAAGAAATCTGGACACAGCAATAAATAAAAGTGGGACAAAGGCTCAAAAGTAGGGACAATTTTTAAATATTGCTCTTACAAACTTAGAAAGTTGATAGAATAACACGTTTTGCATTATCATGATTTTTTTAAAGGAAGTCTGAAACTCAAATGTCTGTCTTTATTTTCTATCTTCAGTCTTTAATGATTTGCTACTAATTTGCCAGAAAATCACAATTTTATGAAAAACGGACCAAAAATATGAGGCAAAAATCTGGACATTCTGCGAAAATCTGTACAGTTGAATGGTATGATTACATATCTATAACTTATTTCTGGAAGTACTATCCATAATATTATTTACAGTCCCATTAGTTGGACTTTCATCTATGTCTGAGAAGTATGGTCTAGCTAGGTCATCTCTTTCACTCAACACTTGTTTTACATTTTCTTTTAACAGTGTAATATTATAGCCCCTGTCTTTAAATTCTGTGACTATCTCATCTATCTGTTTGATACAGTCAGACATATCTGTATTCAGTCAGTTCCATAGAGTCAGTCAGCTAAATACAGATATGTCTGACTGTGTCAAACAGCTAAATGAGATGTGCACAGTCAGTTAAATCGAGTGTTAATTAAAGTGTGTATGTGATGTCCCTATGCTGGGTCAGTAATCAAGGAGCCTGAATCCTCACTACTGACACTGGAGAGGGACGTGAACTTGGAATACAAAGATATATACTCAGTATTTCCAGATGCAGAACTCCCTGCATCAAGCATGATTTCCCTTAAGAGCTCACAGAGAACAAACTCATTCTGGGGTCTGGCTCTGTGTATCTGTCTCCTTCCAAGTCCCCGATAAGACTCCCCACTAGTATAGCTGTAGAGGTATGTCCTCAACTGAGTATCCAAGCCAAGACTTTCTCTGTAAGCCCAGTGCTTGGTGTCCTTGCTCCAAGTGGCTGACACAAACACACTGTGATATTTGATTTTTCATACACACACACACACACACACACACACACACACACACACACACACACACACGCACACACACACACACACACACACACACACACACACACATACACACACACACCTGTGAAAGGCTTGCATAGATTTATCTGCTGTGTCCCCCTTCTGCCCAGAGTATAAGGTAGTTATCACTGCCACCAGACACTACACAATCAGCTACTCTAAGGCCCATAACAAAGGGTGTCCAATTATACTGTGTAATATTAATACTAATACAAATGGTTGTAGATGACCAACACAGCTAGGCCTTCTGGAGTGGCCCACACAGTGTTAGCAAATAAATATAAGCACTCTCAAAGGTTAAATATTTTTTACAAGGACGAGACACAATAAAAGTTTTAAATATATTTAATAATAAATAATAGAACAGCATGAAAATTATGAATATATATTTACAGTAAACTACAGAGCTCAAATCACAGGAAATATTGAAAATAATATTGATAGACAGACTCATACAAATAATGAAAAACAATCTCTAAACTAAGCTTCACTATATTCCTAACTGCATCTAGGAAAAATACTATTTCCTAATAACTTACTTAATAGAGCAAGACACAATGAAATATGTGAGCAGTCTTTCTAGTCAGGTTCCCCAAAACAGAATACTCAGTACTCAGAGATTACTCCCTGTAAAATATAATATACAAGATGTCTTGCAGAATGACCTCATCTGGTCACCTGACTCTAGGTTCTCACAGTATCTCCTTTTGAAGCTGAGACAGGAATTTAACATAGTCAGCTAGAATACACATCTAAATGTTTATGGCAGTGCCTAGGGAATCCCATCTTTTTACTGAGCTAATGAACAAAGGCTTCTTCCAGACCCACCATCTCGGGTCCTATTCAGCACTGTCAGGTGCCATTTTAATGGTTTAACAGCTCATTTACATTTCCCATATTTTTCTTTAAGTAAGCTAGCTGGTTAACCTTTGCTATCCCAGAATCCTCTATTAAAACATATACATTTAATTCAGTTGCAGTAATACATGTACATTTCTTTTCATTCCAGCAGGGTGCACTGTTGATACATTTTAACACAAACAAACCTCAAAAATACATTTTCACCACAAGTATCTGTACAAATCAGTTTGATATACTGTACAAATGACATATAATTATTTACAAAATTCCATTTAGCTGTGCTGGCACAAGTCATACATCCACTGCCCTACTTCTCCTGGCAGTACTTGCTATCATTACACCTCTCCCCCTTTGAAGACTCAAGCTAGTTTTTCAAGTGACCCTTGAGAAAGGTGGCTTGAGAGAAATAAGCCTATTTGGAAATATGTTACTTCATTCCCTGTCTTGAGTGCCCATCTGGCATTGCTGACCCTACTACAGTGTTGTACTGTCATGTCATATGCCTGCAATCCTAAGCTCCACCTTAATAACTTGGCATTTTGCTGGCTGGCTCTATGTAGCCATATTAAGGGATTGTGGTTTGTAACTACAGTGAATTTCCTACCATGGAGATAAGGCTGAAGTTTCTGCAGTGTCCATACTATGACTAGGCATTCCTTTTCTACAGCTGCATAACATTCCTCCCTAGATTGGCGTCTATGGCTGAGATATACAACTGGTGCTCTTTTCTCTCTGAGGAAACCTGGCTAAGTACAGCTCCCACCCCATGGCATGAAGCATCCAACTGCACAACAAATTCTTTGCTGTAATCTGGACTAACTGGCACAGGGGGTTCCCCCAAAGCTCCTTTAAGCTTCTGAAATGCCTACTCACATGCTGGAATCCACACTACCTTATCTGGCCTGTTTTTCCTTGTCAAGTCTGTGCAGGGAGCAGCTATTGTAGTACAATTTGGAACAATTTTTTTATAGTACCCGACTTTCCCTAAGAATACCCTTACCTGCTTTTTGGTAACAGGAGCAGGCCATGCCTGAATGGCTTCCACTTTGGCAGGTTCAGGCCTGATCTTTCCACTCCCCACTCTATGTCCCAGGTAGGAGACCTCCACCATTCCTACCTGACACTCGCTGGGCTTAACGGTCAACCCTGCCCTTTGAAGTCTGCCCAGCACCTCCCTGACATGCTGAAGGTGCTCTTGCCAGGAATGGCTGTAGATGGCAATATCATCCAGGTAAGCAAGGGCAAAACCTCCTGCTTCAGCTAGGATATGATCTACCAACCTCTGGAAAGTTGCTGGTGCATTTTTCATTCCAAAGGGCATCTTTGTGAACTCATACACGTGAAATGAGTCACAAAGGCTGACCTCTCTCTAGCGTTGAGAGTCCAGGGCACCTGCCAGTAACCCCTGGACAGATTAGTAGTGGTCAGATACTTAGCTGCACCCAGCTTCTCTAAGGCTGCATCTGTCCTAGGCATGGGGTAAGCATCTGACTCTGTGTGACTATTTAGTCTTCTGTAGTCCACACAGAACCTGGTGCTGCCATCCTTCTTTGGTACCAGCACTCCAGGAGAGGCCCAGGGACTGCTGGACTACTGGATTACTCCCAGTTCCAACATTTCCTGTATCTCCTCCCTCAAAGTCTGTTTGACTCTTTCAGGCACCCTATAAGGGGCCTGCTTAATAGGCCTTTATGGTCCTGTGTCCACATGGTGCTGCACCAGGTTAGTTTCCCAGTGAACATTCCCCCAAACTCCTGTAACACTACTCAGATTTCTCAAACCTGGGTAGGGAATAGCCACTGGGACATTGCCACCCCTTCCACTGAGGTGTCATCTGAGCCTCACTGAGGAGATCAGTCACCAGATCCCCCTCAGACTCCTCCTACAATCCACTGCAATTATTCAGCACAAGGGCTTCCCTATCATGGTAAGGCTTCATCATGTTAACATGGTACAATTTGTGCCCCTGCCTCCTGTCTAGCAGTTCTACCATGTAGTTAACATCACTGAACTCCATTACTGCTTTGAAGGGTCCCTCCCAAGCTGCTGCAACTTATTGTGTCTGACAGGAAAGAGCACCATCACCTGATGTCCCACAGCATACAGTCTGGCTCGATCATTCCTGTCATACCAGACCTGTTTCTGGTGCTGGGCTCCTGTTAGGTTCTCCTGGGCCAAGCTCATGAACTCCCTGAACTTTGTCCTGAGTTATAGGACATATGCCACAACAGACTCCTTGTGGGACTCACACTCACTCTCCCACTCATCACAAATCAAATCTAAGGGCCCCTCACCCTATGCCCATACAGCAACTCAAAGAATGAAAAACCTGTGTTTTCTTGGGATACCTCTCTGTAAGCAAACAACAGATGAGGCAAATATTTGTCCCACTGTCTCTTACACTTGTCTGCAAATGCCTGTGGTATGGTCTTTAGTGTACAGTTTAACCTCTCCATAAAACCATTAGTCATGGGATGGTAGAGGGTGGTCTTTAGGTGCTTCACCCACAGTGCTCTCACAGGCAAGCCTGCAGATCTGACATGAAATTGTCACCTCTGTCAGTAAGTATTTCTTTTGGGAAACCTACCCTGCTGAAAATCTCTAACAAAGCATTTGCCACCTTCTCTGCCTCAATGGAGGACAGAGCCACTGCCTCAGGGTATCTAGTAGCATTGGAGTGAATGAGTTAAGAACTGCATTAGAGTGAGGTATTACTGGGGATAAGCAAGTTTAAGTGTTAGTAGAGAAGTAATGGCAAACTATAGTATTTAAGTTTATTATAAGGAGTTAAATGTCTACAGTTTCAGATTCCCCCTTTTAAATCTAAAATATGGCTCTAGTTAAAAAACCCTTACTGTGTTATCATGTATTTGAGATGTTAAAGAAGAATTTGGGTATAGTATTTTGGTTGAAATCCATGCTGCATATCAGTTAAGATTATACTTCACTATATATTCTAATATTTGATAATAGATGAGTTTTTCATTTATTTTAGCTAATGGGTAAAAAGATTAGTAATAGGCTTACAGTCTATAGCTAAATTTGGGTGTGAGAAATTCAGGTGAGGTATGATCAGTGCACGCTTGAAACTGGGTGGTATGGTACTAGCAATTAGAGATAAGTTGTAAATGTCCACCAAGGATCTTGGGAGAAGTGGTTGCTTGGGATACAATTGCAATGCAGTATTCAGAATGTTGATTTGAGCAGAACTTAAATTACATAACTGAATGTCAAAGACTGACAATACTGAATGTCTGAACATGCCCCCCTTCAGGACCTGTGTTAACTCTTGATTCTGAGTCCGGTGTGGAAGCGAGTTACAGGATTCAACATGTTTGTGAGATTGTCTCTCTTCACCATTCAGACATTTAGTATTTGGTTTCCATTAATGCTCACATTGATGTTACAGTTATTGAACTTATGATAGTAAACCAGCTGCTTTGTTAAGCATTATAGCAATCAAGCAGGGAAAATGGGGATTCAAAGTGTAAGCCAATGCATATAGAAGTTTTTTTATTCCTTTTGGAGAAACAGTTTTGAAATGGAATGGGGGATAGTTAATAACTTCATGAAGTGGGATGAAAGGTGTAGTATCATTCAGTTTTGAGAAAATGCTGTGGGCGGTGGTTATAAGTGAAGTAATATTATGGATGGCTTGAATTATAGATGTTAATTTTTTTTTTTTGTCCACAGAAATGGTGCTCTGGCTGTTCCCTGCAATCAGTTGACCCATTCACTCTCTGCCAGTGTGAGAGCCCCCTCGGCCCAGTCAGTCCTTGTTGGTGTTAGAGAGCGGTCTGGACTGCAGATGCTTTATACTGTCATATCCCTACCCTGGCAGTAGCATTGCATGCTTCAGTATATCTTCCTTGGGAGGTGCATGCATGTTTCCATATATGAGAAACCTCTCAACCACATAGCACTGTGTCTACAGCACTAGTATCCTAGGCTCATCATGCTGTGGTCAAGCACCTGCATTTCTGTATGTGTTGCCAGTGCACTGAGCCACGTTGCCTCCCTCACCCCAGGATGGGTGAGCTAGTGTCAGCCACTCTCTCCTATTCTTCTTTGCTAAGTCCCCCCAATACGCATGCTTCTTATTGAATATGGGTCATCTTGGGTGCATTCAGGGCTTTATCCCTTTGCACCATTGATCTATGTCTGGAAAATGTTTTGATCTACTCTGCACATTGGAAATGCCTGTTAGAACTAAGAGTTTTTATGGTGGCCCAGAATTTTGCTGGATGCCAGGCTGAGAAGTTTGAATTTAAATTTGTGCCACCAATTCTCTAATGGTTATTGAGTGATGTAGATGTTGGAGATTCTTGTCGTACAAATATACATCAAGTTACAAGAAGTGTTGTGGGCTTCTTTCTTCTCTTTGATTAAGCAGGACAAGAACAGTAGGGCAGCAAGATTTTGGGAGTGGTTGACACACTGATCAATATTTGAAGCAGTATTCTTACTGCAGGTTTCAGTTAGAGAAGGAAATAGAGGTGTGTGTTCTTAAGTAGGTGGAAAATAAGTGGATATAGTAGGTAGAGAGCAGTAGTTATACTAATAGGGCTACATGGACGGCTGGGGAATTGGAAGTGGGAGAGGAGAGAAGCCAGACAAAAAGTACCATCAAAGGGAGTCATCAGCCTTTGTATTTACAGTGCAACTCAAGGTGGGGTGGTAGAAAGATAAATGTACCAGCTTGCTATTGTATAAGGAAACGTATTAAGTAAGAAAATAAAGTATGATGACCGAAGAGCTGAAGGTAGCTCTAATTGTATTTAAGTAGTTAGCAGACATACTTTGGGGTCCTGCCTTCAAGTGGCAATAAAAAAATAGAAACAGCCAATTGCAGAAAGACCCAAATACCTGTAATTATTACAAGGCAAAAGAGAAACCCTCTGCAAGTAGCTCCAGTTTTGCTATTGGCAAATTTCCCTTCAGGATTACTAATATAACTCCACAGAAGTTGGAGATTACAATAACACCAGTGTTTCCAACTCACAATGAACAATCTGAAAGGGCTTATGAGGTACATTAGTGCAGTCTGTGGAGTGATTGAGTAGCTGTGTACTGACTGAAGCCTGCAGTCAGAGAAAGAGCTTAGTACAGCAGAACAAGACTGGGAAAAGCATGTTTGTCTTCCTTTACTATTGCTATTGCAATTAATTATTAAGATACATCCCTACAAAGGACTAACTCTGCTGGAGGGACTACTCATTCAAGTAATACATTGTGCCATTTGCTCTTAGTTTAATATACTGCTCTTAGTGCATGGGGTTAGGAGACGTTATTGGCATCGTACAAATTAAAATATTTATTTTCTGTTTTATATAGCATTGCATGGCATGCAGACAAATTTTGCCAATATGACCATTGGATGCAGTGTTATCAGTTGTTTGGCTAAACAGTTCACAGACAGCCGCCACTGTACTGCTCCTTTCATTTTACTCATCCCTGATACTTACAAACTTGCAGGTTTCTGTGCTTAGTTATTAGCAGGTGTACCCATCGATAGGTTAGTACTAGGCTACGTGCCCTAGTGGGCCATTTTGAGCATAGCTAAATTTCCTATCCCAGAGGTGAGAATCAAACCCTGTACCTTGTGTTTATGAGGTAAACACCTTAACCATTATTCCAACCCCCATCAAATCATCTAAACCCATAGCTAACATACTTTGCATTCCTGTGTGAACTGATTCTTTTGGTTAACCCAATACTTATTTCCAATCTAAGGTAGAAGCTTATCTTTTAGTTTTATGAAACTTCAAATACTACAATGATATGTCAACTTACAAATACATTGTGATCCTCCTTCTCTTCTTTGTCCAAGTTATTGAAACCACTACTGAGATATTTCCCACTTTTTTAAAACATGACTGATTATGTCACCTTGTTGGAGATGGAATGCATTTAATGTAATCTCTCATGCATACTACACTGAATTTATTTCAGTTCTGCGTACCAGCATGGCACTGTACACAAGAGGAACTGAACCAGTAACTACAGACACATAAATGAACTGCACATGAGGAAACCCAAGCTAGTAACCCCAGACACATCATGGAACTTTTTACAAGGGAACGTGAACCAGTAATCTCAGACACATCATTAAGGAACTGTGTAAAAGGGAATCTAAACCAGTATCCCTAGACACATTACCTAGTCCAGTAATTCAGGCACATCCTCAAGGAATTGTACACATGGGAAACTTAACCAGTAACCAAAGGTACATCATCACTGAAGTGTATACAAAGGAATCTAAACTGGTAACTCCAGGTATATCACTGAGGTGAACACAAGTGAACCTAAACAAGTTTCACCAGGCACATTGTGGAAACATATGTAAAGGAACTTAATCCATAACTCAGGCACATCATCATGGAACTGTACACAAGGGAACCTAAACCAGTAACCTCAGGCACATCATCATGGAAGCATATGCAAAGGAACCTAAACCAGTAACCCCAGGTATATTACTGGAGTGTACACAAGTGAACCTAAACAAGTTTCATCAGACATGTTGTAGAAATGTGCAGAATGGAACCTAATCCAGTAACTCAGGCAGATCATCATGGAATTCTACATAAGTTGCTTCTGTCATTGCCATCTTGAGGTACATTTACTCCCTAACTTAAAGATGAGTTTCAAATGGAATTAACAAGGACAGAGTCCAACACCACACTGCAACACTGTTATCCTGTCAATCCTAAGAAACTGATACAGTGAAGGAAGAATCAGAAAAGGTGAACTATTTCTTTGCATAAATGAAATGCTGATAGCATTCTAACCTCCCTTTTGGATTTTGGATTGGCCTATGCTACAGTATAATATTTAATGCTATGGACTAGTGTTCACCAGTACTGTAACTAGGGTAAGGTTGCCCTGGGCACACTTCCTTAGGTGGAGTGAGATCAGCATCACAAAAGATTTGACAATCGGGTATGAGTGCAGCACGAGCATTCATTTAATTGGATGTGGCCAATATCATGGCTGCTTAAATCTTTGGAATATGGTAACTGCAGCAAGGAGGTAGTAGGGCAGTAGGTCTTTGCTGTAGTTCAGCAGTCCAAACACTGTTTTTTGTGCTTTTGGTCCTCAACTTGTGTCAGGAGGCATTTTTTCATTGACAAATATTCAGAAAGGTTTACCATAGGGGAGTGGTAACAATGCTGTGTTCCCCTTGTGGTAAGCCTTTCTAATTCTTAAATCATAGTATTGCCGAGGTTTCCAATTAGCCTTAGCAAGGATGCTGGTCTCACAGCCAGAGCTGCATCTTAATATGGCAGTCTGGGGGAGCAGCTAATGCTTGATTAGCCATATGCACCCCATTGAAAGGACAGCAGCTTCTGATTTATGCCACACAGCATAAAATTTCATTGTTGGAGGAAAAAGGGAATGCCATCAAAACTGCAGTCACCCATTCACTCCTGTGGAAGTAGTTGTGATATGGGCAAACTCAGTAAAGATGTGGGGCTTTTTCAATAAGAAATATCTTAATTAAATTCTCATGTAAGACAATGAAATCTTTTATTTATCAAATTCACATGTTCATTTCTTTCCAAATGTATGTCCTGTGGCATAGCTTTTTGACCTCTACATTTTTAATATACTTCACTACTCTTTTTTTGCATATATCTGTAAGACCATTAACATTTAAAACTAATATTAAAAGGGTCATTATGTTAAAAATATTATTCCCACCTTTTATTTGTAACAGCTTTTTTTGTTGAGTATCTAGTTCCAGCTTTTGTGCTACATGGACATACTAATGTTTGGCAGGTTGACCTTCTATACAGTTGTTCCTTGTCATATCCATTTGAGTCTATGTCACAACTTACAACACTTTTTATTTTACTGAAAACACCCAGAAAAAAACAAATACACCCAAAAAACCTATTCACTTAATATTAACACACAAAATGATGTACATCTTCAAATATTGAAGTGTCACCTTCCTAATAGGATCAAATGTCCCAGACTGATACCCACACTCACAAACTTGGGTTAACCTAAAAGGAAGGTTATCCATGCTAAGACGTATGGTAGCACCTGTGCTTCTACTAAGTGCTTTCTGGTTTTGTCTTATCTTTATTGCTCTCCCAGAATGAGAAAGCACTTCAATACCTTCAGAAAACATTACCTCCTAGCCATTTAAAGAAAGATATTAAAAGAAAGAAGTATTCTGCTTTTGTTGCTCTTTATCAAATTGTCCTCATGGAGACATGAGAACCAGATACACAGCTGCTTCTACAAGTGTTTACTTATTTATTTATTCATTTATTTATTTATTTGTTAGAGGAAAGCTTTATTATATTCAATGCTCTTTTTTATTTATTTGGTTTATCTTAAATCTTGTTACTAGTTAAAACCAAGATCCTTAATTCAGTCATTCCTCTATGCAAGAATAAGAAAAAGTACATATTTTTTCTTACATCATACTCTTTTTTTTATACTTTGCAGTTCCTACATTTTGTAAAACTGAACAAGGAGAAGAGAAAAGAAGGAAAAAAAAACAGGGGCACCTGCTTACTTTAGTATCCCCATTACACATGAAAATAACTGAGAAAACTTTACTTTATAGAGTACAGATATCATGCACTCTACAAATATTGCTGTTAAGAACTAAAGTTTGTTTTACTTACAGTTTACTCTTTCCTTCCTCGCCCCCTCTCCTATGTGTTCCTCCAAACATTGGGTCTATATTAGAACACCAAAGTTTTACAACATCGAATGTTCTAATATCGACCCAAAAACAGCGAACACTGAAAATAGCGAAGCTGCAGAACACCAATTTTTTTCCTAGGGAAAGAATTTGCTTGGCCGTTTCTGTGGTTTCGCTATTTTCAGCACTGTGGTGGAAAGTTACGGGTCGGGTAAAAGTAAGTATGCAATTGTGTGGACGTTAGGGTTAGGGCGTGGATTAGGTTAGTTAGGGTTAAGGCGTGGGTGAGCTGAGTGTACGATAGTGACAGACTTTAGGGTTAGGGCGGGGTAGGTGAGTTAGGGTTAGGGCATGGGTCAGGTGAGTGTGCGATAGTGATGGACCTTAGGGTTAGGGTTTGGGTTAAGTTAAGTGGATAGATAGTAGTGTATGTACAGTTTAGTGTAGGATTAGATGTAGGATTTTAAGTGTATTTGTGTGGATTGCTGTTTTTTTGGTGTGCTTGTGTTGTGTGTGTGTTTCTCGGAACAGCAATTTTTTTCCCAGGGAAAAAAAATTGCTGTTCCGGGTGTTCGAGAGTTTAAGCTTTCGCTTAAAAGGGGTCGATGAATTAGTGCTCGCTTTTGTAAGCTTTTGATAATTCAATATAGACCCTAAACATTAATGACATGAAGTAGAGCATATGCTTTAGAGTCCCCTAAAGGTTTAATAAGGTCAAACAAGTGTAATATTTCCAGGTTTTCTTGTACTGCCATGTTTCATAAATATAATTAATGCTTTACAATCCTACATTTATTTATCAATTTCTGAGTTGCTGGTTTAATCCTATCTCCATCCCCCAAATCCAATCCATGCTTCCTTTCCGACATGCTCTTGGTTTTTCTAGTCAACCCTTGTACTTTTTTCTGTCTCTCAAGCATTTTCCATTGAAACACTGGAAAGGTTTTCACTGGACAGTCTCTCTGTGTTTTTTATTACCAGAAGAATAAGAAGCAGAATCTCCTTCTGTTTTACAGCTCACTTTTTTGTTGGACAAACTTTTGTATTTCCTCCTTAGCATGTTCTGCATCAAAAAATGAATTTGTTCCTCCAGGAAAGAATATTCTGAAGATAGCTGGATGCAGCAGTTTGAATCTCACACCTGCTTCTCAACATTCCTTATTAGTGGAATACATTTACTCCTCTTTTGCCTGGTTTAAAATGAGTAATCATTTTCCACAAACACTGTACTCTTTCCCATGTTTGGTACTTTGTCTTTCTGCCACAATTTCATCATAATCAACTCCTTCTGCTAGTAGGATTGCATCTTTACTATTAAAGGTATAGGTTGCTTTCTTGTGGCCAAGTTTGGAGCATATACACAATGTACCCTTTCAATTAACAATTCCTGCTGTGGAATACTTGTTTGTGCTTTCATAAAATTAATACAGTCTGTTCATTCCAGCTTCTCTGATACATCAGAAAGTCTCAGGTTTCCCTATGTGCTCTGTCCTCTAATTCTGTTATTTTTTGAAACATCTCTCTTTGAGCAGTCTCATATTCAGCCAGCCTTTTCTTCATTTCAACCTCCGATTTTTGCAGTTTTATCACCTCATCTAAATATCTGTTTAAAGCCTTTTCCATTTTATCCAGCCTTTTGTTATTTGAGTTGATATACTCCATCAGTATTTTATTTATTTTAATCAGCTCTGAGTACACTTGATTATTTTTTTCTTCTAGGTTACTGGAAGTCATGTCTTGCACCAAAGCTGGAGCTTGCACTGCTTTTCATAGGTTCATAGGTTCATAGATTAGTACTAAGCTAACTGCCCTTGTGAGCCATTTTTTAGCCTAGCATTATCCCTTGTGAGACCTCAACCTGCTGCTGCTTGTGTTTGTAAGGCAAACACCTTAACCATTAGGCCACCCACCCAACCCTTGATGAACAGCTGCAGAAGTCTTCCCAGCCAGTGTTTTTTCCTCACCTTTTGTGGTTGATTTTCTTTCAGGTTCACTGAATTTCTTTTTTGCTGACATCCAGGCAGTGCACTTACTAGTCAGTTACTTAAATTTACCCCAAAATGAGATCACTGGTTATCTCTTCTGAGTTTCTGTTTTCACACTAGGAGAGGTGAAATTAAGCTGTTACTCAATGTATAGCCATCTTGGAAGTCTGTTTGGGTCATAATGCCGAGGGGAGTGCCACTCTGGGAACTGCTCAACTGCTCAAGGTTCCAACTCACCTAGTTATGGCTTTGGTGCTTGCCATAGTTAAAAATGCCTGCTACATATGTAGCCACACTGCTTTTACTAATTATCTTTTGCACATACATAATTCGCTTAAAAGTATGTCTTATGTAATGTGCTCCAAGAAAACCACATCTCTATTTTTATGTTATTAAATTCATATTAACTTCATATGAGAATACTTAAAAATTGAATGTACACTAAAAATAGTTCATTTATATCACTATTTAAATGCATGTGTTAATAATCTGCCTTGTGTTATAGCTCTGTTAAATAAAGGTAATGCATCCATTTATTTTACTTTTATGTGTAATGCTATTGAAAACTGTTTTCTTTTTACTGTGTAAATGTGTATTACATCTTTCTTGCAATACTGTGCTTTCTACTAATTTATACTTTGCAGCAATGTTGTTCTACAATGTAATCTATACTTTATTTGATTTGAAACTGTCTTGTTACATCTTTATATCAAAAATGGCTGCCTCTGTCTAGATATGTCATTGGCTTGTGTCTCTGCATAATTTTTTAAATGTTTTATTGGACAGTTCTAACTAGCAAAAATATTGGGGTTCTGTTGACATGCAATAAAAGACATTTGATTCATAACCTTTTGCTAATCCTTGAAGTATTGGCATTTCATTCAAGACCATATGCATTTTGAAATCCATTTGTGCAGAGTCAGATTGAATTGTGTCATTGTATGTGTGTGTGTGTGTGTGTGTGTGTGTGTGTGTGTGTGTGTGTGTGCACACGTGTATGTGTGTGTGTGTGTGTGCGTGTGTGTTTATGTGTAGGGATCTACTTTAGTAGATCATAATACCATAACACCAAAACTCATAAAGATGAGGCAAAAACATTGCAAATACACATCTACAAATTTTAACAAAGCCGAAAGTTTGAAACAACAAATCAAGTAATATGCATGTCTGGAAGTAATCAAAGAATTTGAATGGCTATCGCACTAAACTCAGAAAGACATCTTCTTCAGCGTAACATAATATGTAAGAGAAAACTTTTTCATATTTACTGATTGTGAATACAGATCGTGGTACAGTGAGGATCGGGAAATTAACACTTTTCTCTCTATAGTGTGATGTCAAAGTTGGTATATATAATTTGCAGGGGGTGTGAGGGGTGCAGGGGGGTTTGTTTAAGTTATGTGTATTAATATATAGATTTGTTTCTTTGTTTCACGCAATGTCCATTTAAATCCTCCAGTGACATCTGAATATGCGCATCGCATTAACTGATTCATTGTTTAAAACATTCAGCTTTGTTAACATTCGTACATGTGAATTTGTGATGTTTTCGTCGTGTCTTTATGAGTTTCAGCGTCATGGTATTTCAATCTGCTGAAGTAGAGGTGTGTGTGTATGTGTGTGTGTGTGTGTGTGTGTGTGTGTGTGTGTGTGTGTGTGTGTGTGTGTGTGTACGAGAACACATCCTGCAAAGGAGCAGAACCCCTCCAGGATAGTTTACCTGCCTTATGTCTATTGCTTGCTTGCTGGAATATGGCTTTCTTGTGACACTGAATAAAAGAGTATCAATAAACAGACAGTATCAATAAATGAATGTTTGACTGCATAAAACATTAAAATATTACAGAAGAACCCACAAAGCACAATATTCTACAAGAACATTCCAAATACCTACTCAACCTTCTGGACTCATCAATATCTCAAACACAATAAGCTAAAGGTAGATCTTGGGGGTCTACAGATTTCAGATTTTGGAGGAATTGTGAACATTTCACTCTGATGACCCATCTGGTATACACCTCACTCCTGACTATCTTTTCCGACATCTTTTTGTTGGACACTCCTCTGGATATGTCTAAAGACAACCTTTTCATGTACATTCTTGAATTTCAAGGCCATTAACTTGGATTTATTTGACAGAAATGAAACTCTTTGCTCATTTAGGCTGAGTGTATGATTCCTTTTGAGACTTTGGCTCTCTGACGTTTTGACAACACATGACCTTGAGTGTAGTTAAAACAAGAAGTTGTTGTAAAGGCCCAAGAGCCATTAGCCTAGTAACTTCCTAGGAACCTATGAACCTGTAAGTTCAGGTTGACCCTCATGAGAATTCAAACACTTCTGAACTCTCATTATATCTCCACTCACCAATTCAGAAATTACCCCGATTTCTTTATTACAGTACAGTTACTGCTCTGATGGGTTCTGATACATCTTGTCTTATAATGAATTTCTCTTCTCTTGAGATCCTAATGATGAGGAACTAAAAATTCTACTTTTAAACTTGTGGCCCATCAGTACTTAAGAAGCAGGAGAATTAGCAATGCCTGGTTCTGGTTTTCACTGAGTCCTTTACTGTTCTCTGCACCTGACCATTCAACCATGCACAATAAGAGCTTGATGTAAACTTGAAGTGGCATGTTGTGGTCCATTATTTGACTTCACAATAACTAGAATTCAATAATGTTGTAGTTTCTGTCTGTCTCACAAGTTTTGGAAACCTAAATAGGAATAGACACAACTTTGTCAGAAATGTTGTATAGTAAGCTTTTTGTGCCATCTGAAGGTCATTTTCCATGGCCACACAAAACTCTTCCGACATCTGAGCCTTTGCTTAAGTGATTTGTTAAGCTGCCTCATACCATGTTGGTACCAATCAGTGAGACACTGAATCCTCCCCTAACAATTTATAGATGGCATCTTTGTTTAACCTGATAACTTTCCTCACCACATGCCACAAGGATGAGTTCACTGACCACCTTTTATCTAGAGCTTCTTGCTAGCACCTTAAGCATTGAGGTCTAGAACAGCATTTATTCATAGTTCACATCTCCTACCTCCCCAGATGTAGATAAGAAGTTGTTCTCTAGGTGCGAGATGAACTCATCATGTACAGAAATATCAGCTAGACATTCCCAGGATACCGCACTACACTTTCTAAGGATACCCCCACTATACATTTTGATTTCCTAGTTCAGTTCATTCACTGCCCCAGCCATCCGTTCAACTCCCCACCAAATGGTGATCAGTTGATAGATAAGCACCTTTCATAACCTGAGATTCCAGAACATATGTACTTAGGCATGATGGCACAACTAAAGAGTAAATTATCAATCCTTGCCCGAAGGAGTTATTATACTAAGTAACTTATAAGCATCCTCATTTTAAACATGGTGTTTGTTACAGACAGTGCATGACAATCTGGAAACAATTCATCACTTGAATAGAGGTCTGACAAGTCATTCCTCCTAATTATGTCCATCATGGGTCTACTTTAGAACAGCGAACGATCAGATGATCGAATGCTGTTACATCGACCCCTAAATGTCAAACCGGCAAAACAACAAATGGCCAGAACAGCGACTTTTATCCCAGGGAAAAAAATCTCTGGGGCATTGTCTAGATTGTGCCATTTCCTCCACTGTAGTGCAATCTCGGAGTTGGTATATTTAAGTAGGGGGGGTGTGGGGGCAAAGCCCCCCACTTTATTTAGTGTTTAGTGTTTTTTTTTTTTGGAAAAAAATCGCTATTCCGGGCCATTTGCTGTTTTGGTGATTCGATGTTTAGGGGTCGATATAACAGCATTTGATCATTTAATCATTCATTGTTATAATATAGACCCGTCCATCATATAAGCACTTAGCTCTCACATTTGAATTACAGAAACATTAGACAGACCCCTAACAAGAACTGTACTCCTGTTTTGAAAGTATGCCAAGTCGTCTAATTAGCTGCTACATGCGTATGCATAAACAGAGAGACTAGGATTCTCCTAGCTGCAACTTGCAGTTGTATTAAGGCAGTTGTCTCATTTAAAGACACACACTCTAATCAGCAGCACCTTGCTGGGGGTTAATGAGTATCATCATACCTCATAGGCCACAAATGAAGGTCATCCTCAGGGAGGGAGAAAGAGACTGCCCGTGCGTAGCAAGTGTGATTCCAGAACTATTGCTGAATGTAGCTATAAGAACAACTACATCTAGATGATATTTTTAAAACTCTTGTATAAACTCCTACTCCTTCCCAGCAGTAAGGAGACATTCTACATCCCAAAAGCCACTTTATTTTGCTAGGCTTATATCAACTATTCTGTCCTGTTCCTGTCAGCTACTTGTTAGGATTGCACCTAACTCTCACCCTCAGCCTTGTGGGTGTTGAGCCCACAAGTCAGCTTCTTGCAATTCTTTTGTCTGAACCCATTTGAGTTAAATAGGTTATCAAAACAACAGGGTCTTGGCAGCAGACAGCATCCCTGGACATTGCACAGTGGATGTATCCTGATATCCCTGTTCTTTAAGAAGTTCTCCAATTATTTATCTAAAACATCGTGGCAAAAATTGTGGATCATAATTTATCTGTACCCTTTTCTCAGACTAGTTTGCCAAGTGTTGCATTACCAGGTGTATGAACATAAATAAAAATGTTATTTTATTGACTTTGCTGGTAGTAGGAGCTATCTCTGTAACATTCTCCTGTCCATAGCACTCTACCCAACAGTCCTAGAGCAACTTTTGTTTTTATTTCACCATATATAAATGGTTCTTCCTACAATCTTGCCTCTATTTACCCTGATTATTAATGCACAGCTGCTTCAAACTCACTTTGAAACAATAACTCAGATGCTGCAGATTACAGCAGTCTTTCTTTACCTTTTTCTGTCAATGACAGAGACTTTAAGAATATCTCCCGCTTTCTGGAATATCTTTCTGCCAGGAATTGGAACCTCTCCAAACTTGATTTAATTTAGATGTTCCCTCTAATGCTAATCTCCAGATTCAGTGTAATGGGACTCCCTTACTACTTTTCTCATTCTGATTCATACTTCTTACAGTTTCTTCTTTTACATCTACACTCACATAAAGCTGATTTAACCTTAAGTAACAGTAAAACACTATTATAAAAAAGCAAGAGAAAACTATACTGTATATTAGTGAGATTATCATCTCTAGTTAAACTTTTACAGTTTGGCTGCGGTCCTAGCAAAATAGATCTGCTTAAGTTGCTGTACGTTCCAAACTTTGGTATCTCTGGTTTCTTCATGAACTTTAAACATTTTAGATAAGTAAATTAACAAGAATAAATTAATTCAGGCAGATGCACGACTGGTTACCCTGCAATATGATCTTTTATTAAAACATACCATTTAATGAGTTTTTTTCACTCAAAGGACTTCATCAAATCAAAACAAACACTATAATGTTCTGAATTTATACTTTAATTCATTTGATAGAAAGCAATATATTGTTTTCTTATTTGTAGTCAGACCTGACCAGTGCAGCTAAAACAGTTGTAATTGGTGTGGATATAAGCTTACAATCTGCATGCATGAGTTGCTGATAGGAGTAAGGAGTGTGGGGAAGAATTGGATGAGCACTTCAGGACTATGTACCAATCAGGTACTGGGGTGTGTGAAGTGAGATAATAGTCTATATGTTGAGCTCATGTGGGATTGGTAGAAATAAAGCGTCTTCTGATTGGGCAGGGGAAGGTGGGAGCTGCATTTTCCTCTAGAATATGGTTGGTATCATTATTAGATACAAGATCTGCACAGTTCTTCTCTACTGATCATCATTTTTACAGTTCATTTTGTAAAAAAAAAATCACATGAATAGCAGTGGCAGTAACACATATTAATATAATATAAATATATATATAAAATATAAAAAAGAAAAAAGAACAATGAATTTTGTGTGAAGATTGAGATAAAAACTGGAAACAAAATGTTGATGTAGTCCTGGATATGAGCACTGGGTGCACAGAGTGACTGACAGCTTCAACAGATAATTTGCACACGAGCACATTTCCCTATGATCTGTGCAGGTTTATGCACGATTACTGTTCTTCAGTAGGTTATGGCAAATAATACAAACAAATGTATAACCATTCATCTTTAGTAAATGAAATATTCTGTACATACATTTCTGATTAATGCAGCTGTCAGAGTAAGCTCTGCAGAGTGCTATACAGATTATTAACATCCAAAAAGTAGAAACCTTTCATGTGTACAGTGCATAATACGTGGCAGTACAGCACAGAAATATGACAATGCATTCTGCTTTGCTATATCATGACTTCTCACCAGAGGAGCTAGGAAACAATGGAAAAATCTACCCCTTATAATTCTGGTGTAACAAATATAGCCCTGTGGGTTCTGTCAGTGAGCAGCTCCTCTCCTGCAGCACAGATTCTGTATCCCTTTGTTTTGGTCTAGGATTGCAGTGCTCAGCAATGTGTCTCTGAGCACATCCTTGCTTCCTGTCCCCCACCTGCTAGCTCCATACTGTCTAAGATGACCAAGGATTATTCTCATTAGTTTCCTAACCACTTCTGTTTACAAATGACATCTGTCTGCCAATTGCATGATGAATGGAATAATAGTGGGGCACTGGCTGTGTCTGTGTGCCGCTGTACTCCATACTTCAGTAATCACACATGGTGCAGATAATATCCCTGATGCACTATATGATGCATCCCTGCACTAAAGAAAAGTAAATACTTTATGACTGCCACTCATGGACCAAAGCATTAGTAGGTAATCATGTCTGGTTAATGTACACAGCGGTATAAAACACTGAAGATGAGCAAGAAATGACAGCTACATGCTGCTTTATGTTTTATTGGTGTCTGTAGTGAAATACTGCATTTCCTTTAGGTGAGATGCAAAAACATAAATTTAAATGTAAATTCAGGACAACATCCCTTTTTTAATTCAGTGATTTAATTGGGTAAGTGAACTGGTCATCTGACCCTTTTCAGCCATGACCTGGCCATGATGAAAAGGGCAAGTGCAGTACAGTACAAATAGACAGTTCAGAGTAAACTATCACAGACCTTGTTTTTAAGAGGTGAGAGGAAACTAAAGTACCCAGAGAAAACACACATGCAGATATTGTAGGACATGGAAATGCTTCACAGACAGTGACTGGAATTCATAATTGAACAGAGAACCATGCAGCTATGACGCACATATCTTAACCAATAAATTACTGTGATATCCCTAATAGATAATAATACAGATACTAGCCAGTCCATTTCAAAATAAATCCATGGATCAAAACACAATTTCACCATATCATTCCAGAGATTATATCTGACTGACAAATATGGGCTTCTCACAAGTAAATAAATGGATAGTACATAAAAATGATTTAAGCACATTTGGAAATTTTGTAATTTCCAATAATAACCACGAGTTTTTAACTGCATGTACATTAGATATGATTAAGACATTTCATCTGCATAATTGTCAATAGTTTTTCCCCTTGTTATAGAAATATAAATTATTTACATTTTTTCACAAATTGCTATTTTCTGCATAGATAGAAACTCATGTTTTCCCTTCTTGCCCCATACTTAGGTTCATAGGTTCATAGGTTCATACTAGGCTATCTGCCCTAAGGCATTTGTAAGCCTAGCCAGAGTGTGTTTGGCTTTCGCTACCCATTTAAATGAATTTTACTATGCCCTTTTTCGAGGTTTAGTTTACTGTGCCTCTGTCTAACAGTGACACAGATGTGATACCCAGGGTAAACCTACGATCTCCCATCCACTCATCAAGATTCCTCTTGAAGAGAGTCAGTGAGGGACTCTGCCTAACCTGGACTGGGATTTTATTCCAGAGTGAAGGGAGCCTCTGGGTTATGAATCTGTCCCTCCAGCATGTTCTATTTATTTCTGTGCTGAGGTTCAAGTCCCTCGAGTGCGTAGCTCGATGGGATTTGGATTTTCTGAGGTGCAGCATGTCCATTAATTCCGGGATGGACATGGCTTTATACGTCAGGCACAGATCGCCTCTAAGCAGGCGGTATGCAACTGAGTAGAGCTGGAGTTTCTTTAACTGGGCAGCATATGGCATCTGTTTGAGCCCTTTGATCCTCTTGGTGAGGTACTTTTGGGGTCTTTCTAGTTGCTGCAGGTGTCTGGTAAGGTACATCCCAAAAGGGGCATTGTACTCAATTATGGGCCTGATGAGGGATGAGTAAAGAGGCACAATGACCTCCCCTGATCTAGATGTGAATCCCTTCATGATTAGGTGGGCTATATAGAATGTTTTTCTAACCACTTTGGCCACGTGGTTGTCAAATGAGAGATTGCTATCAACTTGGGTCCCCAGGTCCCTAATTACTTCTTCCGTACTGAATGGATTACCACCTATGTGGTAATTTGTGGGCACTTTGTTTTTGCCAAAGGGGATGACTATACACTTTTTGGCGTTTAGCTTGAGGCCATGGCTCTGGCATCAGTTGTCTGTTTCTATGAGACCCTTTTGGAGGATGCTTGTGTCAGCTGGAGAGTTGATTATGGCACCGAGTTTTCAGTCATCTGTGAACTTGGTCAGCCACAGTCCTTCCGTGTTGGCCTGTACCTCCGAGAAATATATACCGAACAAGAGAGGTTCCAAGACTGAGCCTTGTGGGATGCCACTTGTAACTGGTTTGCAGTCTGACATGGCTCCAGCAATTCTAATCATATGGGTTCTGTCCTTGAGCCAGTTTGCAACCCATCTACTGACATAGGGGTTTATATTTAAGCTGGATAGCTTATCTATGATGCCCGAGTGGGGTATTGTATCGAAGACTTTTGCGAGGTCCAGGTAGGCTGTGTGGACCACCTTCCCCTTGTCAATGGCCTTGGTGACTGTTTCAAAGAAATCGACCAGGTTTAAGAGGCAGGATCTGCCCTTAACAAAGCCAAACTGGGTAGGATTCAGTGTCTGTAGGTCCCCAATATCTTTATTTATGAGTTCCATGATGATCCTTTCCATAGCTTTGCAGACCAAGCTAGTCAGGCTTATGGGGCGATAGTTTCCAGGATCCGTTGAGGCACCAGCTTTGTGGAGAGGGACCACTGTTGCTATATGCCACTCTTTGGGTACATATCCTGTAGTAAGGCTGAGATTGAACGGTAGCTTTATGTTTGGGTTCAGCTCATCTTGGAGTTCATGTAGGACGCAGCCCAGGACACCGTCTGGTCCCATTGATGCTGTGTTTTTTACTTTGGAAAGGGCGGTTCTTACCTGAGCATCTGAGATGTCAGGGTGCAGCACTCTGCTGGAATAGATATTTGCTCTTTTGGTGGGGGGGGGGGGTTTGTGCTGAACCTGTCAGCCAGGATGTTGGCAATGTCTGTGGGTTCAATGTATTTTTTGTCATTTTGGACTAATTCTGAGCATATCTGGGAATTCCCACCCAGGTTCCTAACATAACTAAAGAAAGCTTTGTGATTATCTTTAGTGTCCTGTGCAATTTTTCTCTTGAAGCTGGCCTTAGAGGATTTTATGTGTGCCCGTAGTTTTTTGTTAATACTGATCAGAGATGCCTTCCCTTTTTGGGATTTTGCTCTATCATGTAGTAACTTCCTTCTTCTGTTGTATAGTTTGTTTATGGCTGCTGTCCACCAGACAGGACGCCTGCCTTTGGGGGATTGGGTCTTAGTTTTATTTGGGATTGCATGATCCATGCATTCCTGAAGGTGTTCATAGAATGCGTTTATAAAGGATTCTGCGGTCTGGGCCGTATTTTCCACAGGCCCGGGGTCTTTGAAGGATTTCACCTCAGTTTTGAGTAGTGTGAAGTTTGCTTTAGAGAAGTTTTTCACTGTGGTTTTCTGGGCAGGGGGTGGGGTCAGGATGTGGATATCCAGTGAGATTAATTTATGGTCTGATCTTACCAGTGAGGGATACACTTCTGGTCTGGAGCATAGAGTCCCCATGTTGGTGATGATCTGGTCCAGTATGTTTTCCCCCCTTGTGTGAGTGGTCACAAGTTGTTCCATAGCATTTGAATTTATAAATTCTAGGAACCTTTGGGCTAGGGTGTTGGAGCTAGAGTAATGCTCCCAGTCTATGTTTGGGTAGTTGAAGTCACCCAATATAATGGTGTTTGGAGAGACCTTCATATTTTCCAGTGTTCTCAGGAAGGCCGAGTGGGTTTCCTGGGTTTGGAAGGGTGGTCTGTAGCAGGCTATAAACTGGAAGTCAGTTTTACCCACTGTTAGTTGCACATGGATAGTCTCCGATGTTTCATGCTGTGCCACCAACCAGGAGGTGTGGGTATCTTTGACGAATATTTATACTCCCCCTCCTTTTGTGGTTCGGTCCGAGTTTTGGGGCCGTAAAGCATGGTATGAGGTATAACCTGGTAGAGCTGGGGTGCTCTCGGGAGCCTTGAACCAGGTTTCTGTTACTGCACAGATATCGATGTTCTCCATGCTAAGGAGAGTTTCTAGTGCATGCATCTTGAGGTTTAGACTTCTGGCGTTGAGTAGCATTACTCTTAGTTTCTTATCCCTTGTGATACCTATGGAGGTGGGTTTGTCTTTTGAGCCTTGCCTAAAAAAGGCACTATGGGGGTGGCAAGAGCCTTTGCCAATATCCGAAAGCCCAGGGGTGACAGGTGCAAGCCGTCCCTAGCGAAGCAGCGTGGCTTGTCGAGCATGTCATCCCAGGCTGACAGGCATTGGATCCCCTTTGAATGATGCCAATACTTAAGCCAATTGTTGAAATTGATCATCTTGTCTTCATATTGTGGCATCATTCTTGGTGAGGGTAAGATGCTACTCAAGGTCAGGGTCATACCGGCTTGGGCTACATGCTCAGAGAGCTCCTTTATGTCTCTTTTCATGTATTCCAGGGAGGTACTTCTCAGGTCATTCACACCAGCATGGACAATGACTGAGTCATATTTGTACTTGCCTTGGAGTGACCTGAGTGCTTGTGTTATGTGGCGGATCCTAGCGCCCGACAGGCAGCTCACCTGACCTTCTCCTTGTTCAGCTTGGTGAGCGGGATGTCAGTGTGCCTGACAATAGAATCACCTATTACAAGTGTATCAGGTGTGTTGTTTAGCCTTAAGGGCTGTGACTGTTCGGCACACTGGCTTTGTGAACTATGTGTTGCATATGTTTTGTTTTGGGGTAGCGGTTGCTTGGGTGTCTGCTTTGGAGGTCTCTGATGCTTAGGCAGGTTTTTATTTAGAGCCTCCGAGTATGTTTTTGTGTGTTTATGTGTTTGGTTTGCTGTCGTGGTAGGTCTATGTGAGACTGGAATTGTAGTGAGCGTGGATACCTTCTCCTCCTGACTGGTTACGCCAGTACTGAGTTGAGAGAGCTTAGCCTCCAGTTTGGCTATATGGTTGCATCTCTCACATATGTTGGAACTTGTTGGGAGGAGGAGAGGGTTGTCTGTGTAAGTGAGGCAGTTGTAACATTGCCGCAAGATTCACAGATTCACCAGCTGGACCGGAGAGGAGACTGCCAACTGACCTTTGGACATGCTAGAATAGTACAGGGAATTCCTTTAAAATTGAAAAAAGGGCCAATGGGGAGTAAGGTACTCAAGGGGAGTTTGTGAGGATGTAGTGCTTTTAATTTTTTAGTGTTGACTTATATAATTGCTTTAGTGAGCAAGTGCCAGGCTTTAGAGTAGGAATAGGGTGTTTATTATGAGAACTAGAGCAGTTCTAAGGGAAAAAGTGAAGAGCATACTTTGTGGAGCTGAGAATGGTTTAAACCCAATTAAGCGGCGCTGCCCGATGCTGCGCTATGCGCAAAATCTCGCAAAGCCAAGCTAAAGCGGGTTTTATACAGGGGGACTTGAAAGAGCTAGAAATTGGCCCAAAACGGCCAATAGACTACCAGATTATTGTGCTGGGAACACTCCTCCAGGGATAGATAGGCTGCTCTAAGCTCCCCACTCCCACTGGTGAACAAAGAAGCCTCCTTTTATCCAAGAAAGGAAATGGGCATCACAGGAACTTTCCAAAAGTCCAGAATACAGCAAAGCCTGTATTTGGCTACTCTAGGTCAGGAAAGGCGGGAAACAAGGATAATTTTTTTTTTTCTTTTTTTGCAAATAAACAGCAGGAAAATGCAATAAATATGTAACACAGGCTAGCGCACTTGAGTGTGTAGCCTCAACAGGTATATGCAACAAACAGGACAAACTTTAAAAGTGCAGGTGCAGAAACAACTTTAAACAGTTTAAAACAGTTAAAGAAGCAGAAATACTTGCTATTTAGCTAGATCGGACAGTCACCCAGGTAGTAGCAGGAAAAAAACACTTTTATCAGGTAAGCAGTCGGTCTTTTAGCCTCTCTGCTGCTAGCACCACTCTGCAGGACCACAAGGAGCTTGGCTGAGTAGTAACAAGCGCAAAAACCGTGCCAAAGCGGGTTTTATACAGGGGGACTTGAAAGACCTAGAAATTGGCCCAAAACGGCCAATAGACTACCAGATTCTTGTGCTGGGAACACTCCTCCAGGGATAGATAGGCTGCTCTAAGCTCCCTACTCCCACTGGTGAACAAAGAAGCCTCCTTTTATCCAAGAAAGGAAATGGGCAACACAGGAACTTTCCAAAAGTCCAGAATACAGCAAAGCCTGTATTTGGACTACTCTAGATCAGGAAAGGCGGGAAACAAGGATAATTGGCCATGATGCCTTCCTCAGCCCTTCTTGCCCCATAATTTACCATGATGCCTCCCTCCAGTCACACCACCGTCCCCTTATTTCTTTCAGTGTGATAGCCCAACAGCCCAATTGATTTCTATTAAGGTAAGAGATGAGCTACTGGAGTGGTACGATCATCTGGCATGGAGACGGGAAGTTTCTTACCTAGCCACATTTCCTTGCTTATTCCCAGAGATGCATCTAGGGTTGGGCATGCAGTGGACATTGCAAAGGACTAGCACTGATTCCTCAAATTATATAAGCCTGTAGATGTTTTATTCCCATGAAATAAATACTTTCACAAGCTCTCTGATCTCTATTGATGAGCTCAAACTGTGAATGCATTCTTGGACATGAGGAACTCCCGTCTCACCATGAAAGATGTGAGCAGTTCCACCCCTCCTTCATCTCTTACTTCTACTTTGCTATTCCACTGTCTGGCCCAGTAATTAATCCCAAATCATTTGGGTTGTACTCAGGTCTGTATCCCTATAAACCATGGAGCCACCTCTAATTCAGAGGTTTGGGCTCTTATAATATTCTACCATAGCTATTGTCTCCTATCCCTGAACATTAAGAGTGAGTCAATGTTAATCAGTACTGTATGCCTGACATAGAAACATTTCCATTCATCTACCTGTTCCTTACAGATTACTACCTATAACCCCACTGAGTATAATCTGAGTTATCAGTACTGTATGCCTGACATAGAAACATTTCCATTCATCTACTTGTTCCTTACAGATTACAACCAATAATCCCACTGAGTATAATCTGAGTTATGTATGTTTTTAATTGTACACTAAACTGTTATGTATACTTTATCTGTCTGTAATTGGAGCTTTTCTCCTCGGGTCTCCACTGAAAATGGGCTCCTGGCCCAGCTGGACTAACCCGATTAACAAATGTCAATAAATAATAAATAAAAATGTACAGGCATATTCTTTTCTCAGAAATGCTTTGAATTTCTTACTTAACAATATGGTATCAATTTTATTAATATTATCAGGAATATTTTTTAGCACATTGGGGATTTGGAGAATGCCCTCTCTGTGGTCTTCAGCTTGTATGAGGAACTGTAGAATTGCAGGGTATTGGAATTTCTTGCACTGTCAATTTGCTCTGAATTAAAATGTATTCTCTTTAGTTAAAGGCAATAGGACAAGTTGACATGTTTAGATGTGAGGGAATTAAGAAGCAGTAGGGTCTTAGCTAAAACAGGCAGAGAACTGATCCTCTTAATTGTTGTTCAGTGATGTTTTCTGTTGTGTGATAAGTGTATAAGCCTGATTGTCTGCTATGGTCTGGGGGGGTGTTTGCAGGCAAATGCATGGTTATTATAGGTAGCCTATATTCTAGCATAGACATGGGAGAATTAATTGCTATAGAACATCTGGTCTTAATGATAAGAAAATTAAAAACTGCACAGGCCATTTTCAATTGTGTCAAGGACTTTGTTGACCTTGTGTTTTTATGTATGGAGTAAAAATTCCTAAGTCTTTCTGGTTAGTTGTCTGTGGGAGAGTTTTATCTGAAAGATTGGAAAAAGAGATGGCCAAGGATGTTTTTGCCTCTGTGTTGTGCCAAACAGTGTCACTGGTATTTACTTTTAACATATACTTGGAAAGTCAGTTCAATATTAGTTTAACGTCAGCCGGAAGATCATTGGTTATAGCATTTGATGTTTTACAGGATCTTGTTATAATTACATCATTGGTGTACACAGTGCAATTCACGTTTAAAAAATCCTCTCATGGATCATTTATAAATCAGAATAGGAGGGAACCCAGCATGGAGCTCTGTAGGATATCACTACAGATCCTATCTGCTTTAGCCAGATGTTTAGGTCCAAGTATAGTGAAAATGTTCTTTTGTGGAGATAATGTTTGAATTGAATGAAAGCAGAATGTCAATATAGAAATCATTCTCTTTAGATTCTCTTTTAGTTTATTTAATAGTAGGCTGTATATGACCATTTTTGAGGTCCTTGATTGTGTGGTGTTGACCCAGACAGGCACATATCCGTGAAGGTGAGATGTTTGTTTCATAGTCTTCTAGTACTAGAAATAAAATGGATTAATAAAAACACAAGTTTGTCCATAAGAGGCAGAGTCAGCTGTAAAGTAAATATGAAAGATGCGTTTTAGGGAATGCATGAAGCTGCATTGCACAGAACACTTCCTAAACCATCATTTCAGTACATTTCAGTGATGAGGAGCCTAAAAGGTAAAGAACTAAGTATGCAAAACCTCAAGATCCACCCTCAGAACTTTCCAGCAGCCCCAAGATGGTAGAACAGAACATACAGGAACGGTGATATGGCACCAGCATCTGTGTGATGCTGGGCAGTTCATGTCAAATGCAACTAAGTAAATCAGAACCTTCAAATATAATAATATGAGCCAGGAACAAAACCAGTAAAGACTTCAGTACACAGATGAAGGGAACAGAGTTCTGCACAAGCTGCAACTGGTCAGTTTCTAAGTCAAAGAAGTATCATGTATAAAAAAATGTTACAGTAATCCTGGTCGATACAACTATGACATGAATGACCACAGGCAGATCCTCAGATGTAATAAGGTGCTTGAGGAAGGGAATATTTCTAAGAAGAAAGCACCTGGGTTTATCACCAACTGACAGAAGGCCCTTGATTGCCTGTCTTTAATGAAAGATTAACCTGTGACTCTGTACCTTTGACATAAATTCAAGCATATTACTGTCCAAAAAATTATTGAGGAACCAGAGCATGGACATTTGAATCCTAAAGTCTGATATATACAAACATACCAGCATAAATGTCTCTCTTTGTTCTGTAGGTGCGATTCCAAAACACTATGATTGTTCACACTGGCTATAACACATGGAAGTAAAAATCTGAAAGCAAAATGGTACTATTTGCAGCTAAACCTTACAGCAAGCCAATGTTCTGGCTGCAGCTGATATGCAGCAATCTGTTCTGAAACATTCAGTTAAGTGATAAATAACTCATCACTGTATAGAACTACACCTTGTCCAGCTGTGTGAGTGAGAAGTAATAAGTACATATTGGACAGAGAAGTGGCACAGAATTTATTTATTTATTTTTTTGACATTTGTTTATCTGTAATGTCCGATTGAGTCAAAGTGTGCCCTTTTTCAGCAGAGGCCTGGGGTGAAAAGCTCCAGTTATACAACAAGAACATCACATTTCCATAATTATGGCTTGAGTTACATATGATAGATACACAGGAGAGGATCACAGTTATCTGAGTAGGTTTTACATATTTTCTTGAATTACATTTTCCATAAGACACGGTTAGATAAATATTTAGATTTTAGGAGATCTTTTAGAATATATAACATACTCAGAACAGTTATTCAGATTCGTAAGCATGAGACTGAAAGAAGAGTTAAGTGGTACAGAATGAAGTGAAAGAGGAAAAGTGGGATAGAGGGAAAAAGATGGTTTGTATGGATTAGAAATAGGGAAGTTAGCCAGGAAATGTGAGGTTATGATTAGCCAGGGTTAGAGCATGAACAGATCCATGAATGGCTTAGGTATTGTTGCAGGGAGTGTTTAAAGGAAGCAAGATTTGGAGTTGCCCTGGTTGCTAGAGGAAGGGTGTTCCAGAGTTTTGCAACAGATTGTGAATATAGACTTTTGCCAGAAGTATTAGAAAGTTTTGATATAGAGAGGAGTTGTTTATCTTCAGATCTGAGAGTTCCATTTGGGATGTATACAGGCACTGGGAGGGCAATGAAGAGTTACCAAATAGCTGGGTAACTACAGCAGAGATGGTAAGGGAGACAGATAGAAAGGTGCTTGGTATGACATCTGGACAGAGGAAGGAGGACAAGGAGACCTGGTGGTGGAATGAGGAAGTACAGGAGAGTATACAGAAGAAGAGGCTGGCGAAGAAGAAGTGGGATTGTCAGAGAGATGAAGAAAGTAGACAGGAATATAAGGAGATGAGGTGCATGGCAAAGAGAGAGGTGGCGAAGGCTAAGGATAAGGCATATGGAGAGTTGTATGAAAGGTTGGACACTAAAGAGGGAGAAAAGGATCTGTACCAATTGGCTAGACAGGACGACCGAGCTGGGAAAGATGTGCAGCAGGTTAGGGTGATAAAGGATAGTGAGGGAAACATACTCACAAGCAAGGAGAGTGTGTTGAGCAGATGGAAAGTGTACTTTGAGGGGCTGATGAATGAAGAGAATGAGAGAGAGAGAGAAGGTTGGATGATGTGGGGACAGTGAATCAGGAATTGAAACAGATTAGCAAAGTGGAAGTATGGACAGCTATGAAGAAGATGAAGACTGGAAAGGCTGTTGGTCCAGATGACATACCAGTGGAAGCATGGAGGTGCTTAGGAGAAATGACAGTGGAGTTTTTAACCAGATTGTTTAATGAAATCTTGGAAGTCAAAGGATGCCTGAGGAGTGGAGAAAAAGTGTTTTGGTACCTATTTTTTAAAAATAAGGGTGATGTGCAGAGCTGTAGTAACTACAGAGGGATAAAACTGATCAGTCACAGCTTGAAGTTATGGGAAAGAGTAGTGGAAGCTAGGTTAAGAAGGGAGGTGATTATTAGCGATCAGCAGTATGGTTTCATGCTGGGAAAGAGCACTACAGGTGCAATGTTTGCTCTGAGGGTGTTGATGGAGAAATATAGAGAAGGTCAAAAGGAGTTGCATTGTGTCTTTGTGGACTTGGAGAAAGCATATGATAGGGTGCCTAGAGAGGAGTTGCGGTATTGTATGAGAAAGTCAGGAGTGGCAGAGAAGTATGTAAGAGTGGTACAGGATATGTATGAGGGTAGTGTGAAAGTGGTGAAGTCTGCAGTGGGAGTGACAGATGTGTTTAAGGTGGAGGTGGTATTACATCAAGGATCAGCTCTGAGCCCTTACTTATTTGCAATGGTGATGGGCAGGTTAACAGATGAGATCAGACAAGAGGCCCCATGGACTATGATGTTTGCAAATGACATTGTGATCTGTAGTGAGAGTAGTGACCAGGTTGAGGAGACCCTGGAAAGGTGCAGATATGCTCTAGAGAGGAGAGGAATGAAGGTCAGCAGGACTAAGACAGAATATGTGTGTGTGAATGAGATGGAGGATAAAGGAATGGTGAGGATGCAGGGAGTAGACTTGGCGAAGGTGGATGAGTTTAAGTACTTGGGATCAACAGTCCAGAGTAATGGTGAGTGTGGAAGAGAGGTGAAGAAGAGAGTACAGGCAGGGTGGAATGGGTGGAGAAGAGTGTCAGGAGTGATTTGTGACAGATGGGTGCCAGTAAGAGTGAAAGGGAAGGTCTACAAGAGGGTAGTGAGACTAGCTATGTTGTATGGGTTGGAGATGGTGGCATTGACAAAAAGGCAGGAGTCAGAGCTGGAAGTGGCAGAGTTAAAGATGTTAAGATTTGCACTGGATGTGGCAAGGATGGACAGGATTAGGAATCAGTATATTAGAGGGTCAGCTCGAGATGGACGATTTGGAGACAGTCAGAGAGGCGAGATTGCATTGGTTTGGATATGTGCTGAGGAGGGATACTGGGTATATTGGGAAAAGGATGCTATGGATGGAGCTGCCAAATAAGAGGAAAAGAGTAAGGCCTAAGATAAGGTATATGGATGTGGTGGGAGAGGATATGCAGGTGGTTGGTGTGACAGAGCAATATGCAGAGGACAGGAAGAAATGGAAACAGATGATCCCCTGTGGCAACCCCTAACGGGAACAGCCGAAAGAGAAGAAGTAGATTAATTAATTGGTAAAGTGATGGACATGCTTTCAGTTTGTAAATACTTTTGTGCATAGTTATCAGCTGTAAGTAAGAGAGATAGTTAGGGAATTCAAGCCACTGAAGGGAGTGGAGGATTTTGCAGTGGTGAGTGCAGCAGCTAGTGTTGTAGGCAAATTTGGCAATTTTGTTATAGCAACTTTCATGTTTATTTTTAGTGCTGATTATAAATTAGTAATGGCAGCAGCACCATACATGAAGGAGGTTAAGAGGAAGATTTTGGCAAGTGCGACTTTGTTTTTTGTATTAAGGAAATGTTTGATTCGATAAAGCATAATGGATTGTTGGTGGGTCTCTTTGATGTTATTTTGGACATGAAGGTCAAGTTTCAATTTATCATCTAGTATGACTCCTACTAGCTTGGTGTGGGATACTATTTCAGTTTTAATGTTGTTAATGGAATGAACCCAATAATTATCTTTGTCAGGTAATAGGAGTTTTGGAGTGAGCTAGAGAAGTTTGGTTTTGTTTGGAATAAGGAACAGTTGTGCATTTGTGAGCCAGTTTTCAATTGAGGTAAAAGCTTGTTGGGTAATTTGTTACACGTGTGTTAGAGAGGTCGATGAGAAGATGGTAGTAGAGTCATCAGCATATTGGGTAAATGTTCCTAGACTTGTGGAGGTATGGAGGTCACTGTTGAAGATATTAAAGAGTGAGGAACAAAGGATAGATCCCTGAGGCACATCTCTGGAGATGGGGAGTGAGGGGGAGCTGGAGCCTTGCCATTTCACTGATTGAACTTGATTGGTTAAGTTGATAGAGATCTGCTGAATGGAGGAGCATGAAAGACCAAGTTAGAAAAGATTGTTGAGGAGTTAGAAGTATAAGATAGTGTCTCATGAACTACAGAATGAACTGGCACCCCACCTAAGTACCAAGTTCAGTCATAGCCTCACCTCAGGCTATGTGCCTACTGAATGGTGCACAGCAACAGTTATCCCACTCCACAAAGGGTGTGCCACCATGGACCCAGGAAACTACCACCCCATTAGCCTGATGAGCCTGGTCTGCAAGGCCATGGAACATATCATCTTGGGACTTATAAACAAAGACATAGGTAACTTCTAAACCCTGGACCCCACTCAGTTTGGGTTTGTAAAAAGTAGATTATGTCTATTAAACCTGACTGACTTCCTGGAAGCAGTCAGTAGAGCTGTAGACGAGGGCAAGGTCATGCACACAGCCTATCTTGACCTCACCAAGGCTTTTGATACCATCCCCCACTCTGGGATTATAGATAAACTCACTAAACAATGGGGGGGGGGGGCAACTGGCTCACTGACAGAACCCACACAGTAAAAGTAGCCGACTCAAAATCTGACTTCAGACCAGTGACTAGTTGAGTACCACAGGGTTCGGTCCTGGGTCCTCTCCTGTTCGGCATCTACTTGTCTGAAGTGCAAGCCAACATGAAAGGTCTTTGGCTAACAAAGTTTGCAGATGACTGCAAACTGGAAGCCATAACAGAATCACCTAATGATGTAGACATTTTGCGAAAGGGCCTCACAGAGACAGATGCTTGGTGTTAAAGTCATGGCCTCAAGCTCAATGCCAAGAAGTGCATTGTCATCCCCTTTGGGAAAAACTTGGTACCAATTGATTACCACATAGGCGGTAGCTCACTAAACACTGAAAGTGTGATGAGATCTCAGGACATAGGTGAACAATAGTCTCTCCTTTGATAACCACATCTCCACTGTAGTCAGGAAATCCTTCTACATGGCACACCTCATCATAAAAGGGTTCTCCTCTAGAAAAAAGGAGGTCATTGTTCCTCTCTACTCATCAGACCCATTATAGAGTACAATGCCCCATTTGGCATGTATCTCACAAGACACCTACAACAATTGGAAAGGCCACAGAAATACCTCACTGAGAGGATTATTGGCCTCAAACAGATGCTACACACAGACCTTCTCAAAAAACTCCAGCTCTACTCCATCGCATATCGCCTACTCAGAGGCGATCTCTGCCTAACATACAAAGCTATGTCAAACCCAGAGCTGTTGGACATGCTACACTTAAAGAAATCCCAACCTCTCCAAACTACACTTTCTAGGGACCTAAACCTTGCCACCACAATAAACAGAACATGCTAGAGGGACAGATTCCTGTCCCAGAGACTTCTCATACTTTGGAACAAACTACCCATTCATGTCAAGCAAAGCTCCTCATTGGCCCTCTTTAAGAAAAATCTTGATGACTGGATGGGAAATAGAAAATTCACCCTGGGGATCACTTCTGTGGCACTGCTTGACAGGGGCACAGGAAAATAATTTTCTTGGGTGGTGAAAGGCAGGGAACCTTTTTGGCTAGGCTTATATAGGCCCCAGGGCCGATAGCCTAGTACCTAACTATGAACCTATGAACCTATGTGTCAAAAGCTTTTGAGAGTTCTAGGAATAGGGCTGAGAATATTTTATCCGAGTCTCTGGCTTTACTGACTGTATCTATGAAGGAGAGTAATAATGTGGTAGTACTATGGCCTGGTCAGAAATTGTGCTGAGTTTTGATGATGAAGTTGGATTGAAGTAAGAATTGTTGGAGTTGCTGATGAACATGTTTCTCTAGGATTTTTGAGAGTGGTGGCAAGATGGCTATAGGACAAAAGCTAGTTAGTTCAGTGGATTGAATTCCTTTGCGTAATGGAATGACATGGGACATTTTCCATATGTTTGGTACGTATGTTTCAGTGATTGATCTGTTAATAAGGATTCTAATTGGGTATGCTATGGTGTCTGATGCCATCTTTAGGTATTCAGGTGGTAGTATATCTGCAGACGGGGAGCCAGGTTTAAGTTTGGATAATAGTGTTTTTATTTGCAATATGGGCACAGGTTGAAGAGAAAATTTGGTGGTGGTGGGAGGGAAGGAAGAATGAGATGTGTTATGAAGTGGAGTGTTGTTGGTATTAGAGATGGAGGAGGTTAGAATGTCTATGCTTTGTATAAAGAATGTGTTGAAATTTGTGGCTATTTGTAGGTGGAAGCATCTGTGTCTGGACATGGGTCTTTTTAGCACCAGGGTTGAGTAGGGATGCTATAGAAGCCCCAAAATTGTTTGGATTTCTTCCATGTTTGTTTTGTATTTGAGTATAGTATAATCTTTTCTCTATTGTTCATTGCTTTTTAACCTGATTATGGAGCTGTCTAAATAGTTGTAAGTGTTGGTTTATTGGATTTTTTCCCATGTGTTCCACACTTTGTCTCTATCTTTCATGAGGAGTTTACAAGATTATGTTTAGTTCTTTTGGTGTGAAGAGGGGCAAGTGAGTTAAGGATGCTGAGAAATGGGATTCTATAAAAGAGTTTTGGGAGAAATTGGTCAGGTTACAGGTAGATTAAGTATGTGCTTCTTTATGGTTTAGATTATAGTTCTGAGGTCATAAGATGGAAGGTGGTCACTGACAGAGTGTCAGCAAGTGTGCCTGCAGATGTAAAGTTAGCAGGGCTGGAAACTAGTATTCAGTTAACAATTGATTCATGGTTGGTATTTTTGTTAAATCTTGCAAGAGAATTAATAATTTGAGTATAACTTTGTAGATTTATGTAGTTTGAAGGGACATTTGTAGTGAAGTAAAGCTAGGCAGTACTAACATCTAATATGACAGTTTCCATGCTCATTATGTTAGAAACTCAGGCTAAGATGTCTTCAAGTATAGGGATGTTATGTCCTGGGGATGTATAATGTTATGATACAGATGCTTTTGGTTGTATTTAGTTTGAGTATTGAGACAGGAATTTGGGGATATTTTCCTGCAGCAGGGTTACTTGAAGTGTATTTGGGAAGGGTAGGGCTATACTTCCTCCTTTTTTATTAGTTCTGTCTAGCCTGATTATATTATAATTTGGCGGAAGTATTTCACTATCCTTAAGGTTTGGATTTACCCATGTTTCCATTATTGATAGTATGTCTAATTTGTACTGATTAATCCAGTCATGGAAGGGGTTGATTTGGATACAAATACTTCTTATATTTAAAGAAATACAATTTAGGGCTTTAGATTGAATTTTATTGATTGTATAATGGAGTGGTCCTGGGTCATGATGTATGCCCCCACATAGCTTAATTATGGCAAGGAGTATTGAGTTGTAAATGAATGTTTTGTTTTTTGTTGGGCTTGGTTGCAGTATGACTCTAGGGTGGGGTTTAGAGAAGAATTTCAGTTTATGGTAATAGATAAAATTAGTAGGAAGTAAATTAGGTGATATATCTGCATAGCTGTTTTGAGTTGGGATGTTTGTTATAGATGAAGTATCTGTGTTAAATTTTGTTTTGAGAGAAAAGGGTGGTTGAGATGAGAGATGAGCAAGAAGAAAGAGGATTATGGTAAGGCAGGAGGTGCCAAGCATGCTAGAAATATTGTGTGGGATCATAGAGTAGAATAATGGAGAATTGACTAGAAAATTGTGCACTTTTAGTGGTGTGAGTTTTTAGGGGAGTGAGTGTGAATATGCAGTCTAAAAGAGAAACAGAATGAAAAGTGGTAGTGATAGTAGAGTCGATTAGTATGGAGGTGTGTATTGAAAGGTGTAGATGATTGTGAAAGAGACTGATTAATTGGTGTGTGCTGTGGACTGGTGTAATAAGATAAGGGAGGAGTCAAGGGAAGTATAAGTGTGTATGTACTGGGTGTGGGTGGGAAATGGTTGTAGGTAGAAGAGCAGAGTGAAGCCTGAACATAGCTAGGGCTGAACAGAATGGGTAGGCCCCACATGGGCACTATGTTAAGAAAAAAAATAATAATCAACCGAGTTGCAAAAGCTAAGAAGTTTCTTTGCCAGGACCTGACTGTTATTTCATCCTGAGTCAGAGAGTTATTAATAAGCTATATATTGGCTTGTGTTTCCTTAAAAAGGACTACATTTGCACTATAGGAAGTAAAAAAGAATTTTTGGGCTGGACAAATTATTATTTACTGCAGATATTAAGAAGCTCCAGTGAGACAAATTCTATATGATGGAGTGACCTGAATAGCATTAAATTGCCAGGAGTGAAAGTGGGTGTAGTTTATTTTCGGTGAGGCACCTCCTAGTGTGTACACAAAGTGGTGTGCGTGTGTATGTGTGTGTGTGTGTGTGTGTGTGTGTGTGTGTGTGTGTGTGTGTGTGTGTGTGTGTGTATACACACACACACACACACACACACACACACACACACACACACACACCATAGTACAAATAAGAATGACCCCAGTCCCATAGTAAATTAAAATGTTTGCATAGTAAATTTGAGCAATAGCAGTAAAATTAATAGAACAAGTTAAGGATCCCTACTTCTTGCATTTTCAGACTACTGAGTAGAGTATTGTGTTTCACCACATTTGTTCAGAGGAATGGATAGACTGTTATAATCAGAATGCCCTGCATTGAATAAGCAGAGCTTAGCTTTAGAATGTTCTGTATAGGTAAACTGCTGTGAAGGAGAGAGTCAGAAGGATAGAGAGATAAAAAGTTAAGTTGATTGCCAATAAGAACCTTACAACAGCTAACAGCTAGACACTGTGCAATAACAGATATGGACATGGACAGGACATAGGATAGTGAGATAATAATATGCTAATGAGAAGTACTAAAAATTCTGATTGTAAATTCATACATTGCTTCTAAGAGCTGCTACTACAAAGCACCAGTTATAGCTAATAATTTGTACAATACCTATTGTGTAAAAGACTGCTGCTTTCCAATAACATGCTAAACGAATTCAGAAATTAAATATAGTATACTACAGGGTTTAGAGATATATACAATTAAACAAAATAGAATTTAGTCACATTTCATTAATGCATAGTAATGACTAAACCCGACTCTGCAGCAATCAATTACCCTTCAGTTTACAGCAAGGCTTTGCATTAAAACAGTCAATTAACCATGGTATCAAACACATTAATGCACAGTAATGGCTAAATACGACTCTGCAGCAAGCACTTATTTCTCAGGTTAAATTCAGTGGAACAATACATGATATATACTACTTTAAAGACATTCACATGTCTAAAACAAGGACTTAATGGACTAATGCCCAGTGCACTGACCATGGGTTTAAACTTAATGCCAAAAAATGCAGGGTGATTTTATTTGCCATACAAAAATTCCCTACTTTACAACATATTAGACCCTTAACACTGACTCTGTCATTAGCAGTCTTTTGACAGGTGTCAGTCACAGTCAGAAAATCTTTCTGCCTATGTACAGTTAATTTCCAAAGACATATCTTCCAGGAGTAAGGAAGTCATAGTCCCTCTTTATTTTTATTTATTTATTTTGTTTTACATTTGTTGACCGGGATAGCCGACTGGATACATGTTCATTTTCAGTGGAGGCCTGGGGAGATAAGCTCCGACATACATACAGAAAATTATTTCATTTATACATGAAAAGTACAGTTTACAAATTCATATCAATATTACAATACATGGAAAATATAGACAGTCATATAATATCACTAGATATTACATAGACAGTTCATAGACTAACAATAACACCATATCTGAGTGACATAAGCAGTCTCCTTTTAACTTGTGGCTGTAGTATAGAAGTTAGTCAGGGTTAGAGCAAGGACAAAACCAATGTGTTTTAAAGTATTGTTTAAGGCTATTTTTAAATTGGGTTATTGACGGCACCGATGTAATTTCAGTAGGAAGATAGTTCCAAGTTTTGCCAATGGAGTTGACGAACAAAGAGTCCTCGGATGAGTTGTTGGTTTTGACTGTTTGTACTAGAAGTCTGTTGGATGAGCATAGAGTCTTAAGGTTACTGTAAGGGGTGTTACTTTTTTTAAGTATAAAGGTGTTCTCAGGTTGGTATAGAATCTTATGTACAACTATTAATTGGTTGTACTGGAGTAGGCTAGGCAATTCAAGCCACCCTAGTTGATTTAAGTTTTGACAGTGGTGTATTCTGTAAGCTGCTCCAGTGGCAAATCTAGCAATGCTATTAGAGCAGCTTAATAGTTTGTTAAGGTCAGCTTTATTCAAGTTTGTGAATAATGAGGAGGCATAAAGGAAGGTGGGTAGTAGATGTGCGTGGGCAATAACAGTCTTTGCTAGTTGGGTTAGGAAGGGTTTAATCCTGTATAGTGAGCCGAGTTTTTTGTTGACTGTTTTAATAGATTGATTAATATGCATGTCAAACTTAAGGTTATTGTCTACTATTATGCCTAAAAGTTTGGTAGAGGGATCAGGTGAAATAATAGTGCCATTGTTAGATGTAATAGTAAAGGATGTAAAGGAGGACCTGCGGGTGGGGGAGAACAACACCATCTTCGTTTTGTTAGGATTTAGTAATAGTCACCAATTAAGAAGCCAGTTTTCAGCTGTACTAAAAGCAGATTGGGTTAAAGTTTGCAGTTTGGGGGGGAGGTGACTGAGCAAATTAAAGTGGAATCATCTGCATACTGGATGCAGGTTGCATGTGGAATGATGGCATACAGGTCATTAATAAAGATGGAAAAAAGAAGGGGTCCAAATATGGTGCCCTGGGGAACTCCGAGGGTAACAGGTAGAAGGGTAGATAGTTTGTTCCTCCAAAGGACTGATTGTTATCTACCACTCAAGTAAGACTAGAACCATTGGATAGCCTGGTTGTCTAGGGATAAGGTTCTTAGTGTATTTATGAGGAGCTGGTGGTTTACCATGTCAAACGCTTTAGAGAGATCAATAAAGATGGCTGAGGAAAGAATGTTATTGTTGCGGTTTTGGTTTATGATGTTAGAGAAGGAGAGGAGGGCAGAGGTAGTGCTATGAAATAGTCTAAAGCCATGCTGAGAGTTAGCAAGTAGATTGTTTTGGATAAGATAGCTCAATAGCTGTTTATGGAGACATTTCTCCATAATTTTAGCCAAGGGTGATAGAATAGCTATGGATCTGTAATTTGATAGGTCAATAGAATTACCACCTGCATGGAGTGGGATAATATGGGATATCTTCCAGATAGAGGGGATGGTAGCTTCTTGTATAGATCTAATAATAAGAATGGATATGGGGTAAGCTGTGGCATCCGCAGCTATTTGTACATACTCTGCTGGTAAGAGATCAGTCTATCAAAGAGTACAGAGTATCAAAGAGTACAGCACCTCCTTCTGCAGGTACCCCTTTAAAAACACATTGATCTTGAAAAGCCTTACAGATTTCTGACCAAAAAAAGTACTAGTCTAAGCAGATTAATCTATGCTGAAAGATTAAATGTACTCTCATTATATTCGGTCTCAAACAGGCTCTTTCATGGTGATGTGTACCTTGTCTCATGTGCTATGAAAGAGCTCCACCTTAATTTATTTTCTACAGCTGCATAAAAAGAACAGTACCATAAACATTGACATATAACTAGAACATGTTGAGGAGATAGATTTGTAACCCAAGGAATCCATGGCTTATGGAGTAAGTTTCCCATACATGTCAAGCAATGCAACCCATTGCATTCAAAACTATTCTGGATGATTGGATGGGTAATTGTAAATTTGTCTCTGAGGTTTGTAGCATGGCACTCCACAGACATGAACCTTAACTCATCCAGTTTGACTTTGGCTTAAGCGTCTCTGTGATCGTTTGCACAGCATGTCTAGTGTATACCTATGAAACTAACATACATGCATAATAAGTACCTTGAAAATGCTGATAATATATACATCTAGAGCCAGATTCCAAAAGACTTGTTCTCAGAGTAAGTTACTAACTCCAAGACTTGCTCTTAGTGTAAGTGACTTATTAAAGGAACAAGCCTTTTGGAATCTGGCACCCTCGTGTGTAAGCATGTTTATAGATCGGACTTACATCAAAGTAAGAAATTAACACTGAGAATTAGCCTTTCTGAATCAGTGAAGGCTTAAACCAGAGTAAATCATTTAAACTGAGATCAAGTTTTTTTGAATCAGGCTCTATTTATCAAGCAAAAAGGAAAATAGTTGACTGCCAACTAAATTAACTAACAATTACAGCATACCCATTACTAAAAGAAGCTTATACACTATTACAATGATAGAAGTTACCACCCTGTCAGCCAAAGCTAATGAAATTCACCTGAACCCCCCACCTTCCGGCAGCAAAAAGTGTACACTGAGGCTTATTATAAGTACGTTTTGTGTTTCCTTGTGTAAATAGTGTCATGATATCTAACTGAATTGTGTTTACCTATAAAGTATACTTGTATAAGTAATCAATACTTTTTACTGAACTGTTTCTGAAATGTAGATTTTTCTGATTGTGGTTATTGCATAGTTATACAATGACCATCATGTACACAGCCTGGTGAGTGACACAAACACTGTAATTTGATTATGTATTACGACCATGAATTCCTATATAATCAACTCAGTTATATCAATTACATAATTAAAGGCAGGATTTAGTAGCTTCTGCCACCATTTTATGCAGCTGTGCATCAGACTGCCATGTCATGCTATTTTAAATAAGATTTGATTCATGGGTGGGATTTGTGCTCAATCAAATATTGTTTTCCCCAGTGACACATTTCCTTTTTACTGCCCTTTTCTAAATGACAGCTGCTATTAATTCAAATTGTTACTACAGTTCTGGTCTTTTATGCCTTACCGATGTCTATAATGAAACACTGCAAAACATCATACGTGAAATATGTAAACGGATTAAAATTGCAACCTCAACAAACTGCACTATAGAACTCTAACAAAAAGTCAGACAGTCTGCTTAAATATAATAGTGGAGTTCACTGTATTAGGTCAAAGTCCAGCTATATGCAATAATATGAATTGTCTCTGCGAGTTGAGGTCTAAACCATTTATGCTCAAATGTCTTCACACCAAAGTTGTCTCATCATAGGCCACTGCTGTAAAATATAATCTTGTTACATTCCCAAGTGGTGATCTTTAAATGTGTGCAAACAGGTCCCTGTGCAATACGAACACACGCTATTAGCGCATCATTACAGCAGTTCTCATTATTATTAGTTACAACACAAAAAGACAGTCTCCCTGGAGGGGCGGCATTCACAGATGGTTCTCTCTCTCTCTGAAAGTATTGAATATTATGGTAATCCTCCTCTATCTTGGAGCCTTGTAGACCCTTTTCAGTAATAAACCGTAAAAGTACAAGTGACGCGCACACACACACACACACACACACACACACACACACACACACACACACACACACACACACACACACAGTATTATAATCAGATATTAACATCATTTATAGTTATTTACCATGTCACTGAACTGGGCTACATTTTCAACTTTTTTCCCTTTTCAACCACAGCCAATTTACAAAGAATCAGTTGAAGTGAATTGCAGTGCTTTGCAGAAACAATTTACAAATAAAACAGGAGTATGATCAAGTAAATAAAATGAGCAAAATAGGAACAATCTTTTGTTAAAAGAAATTATTACTATTTATGCATGAGCTTCATGGGCATGCTACACACTGCTTAAAAATAATGCACAGTGTTCAGAAATTAAAACCGTATACATACACAGCTGTGCAACTTGTATTATATACAATTATGTTTATGGTTCCATTCTGTCAGTTTAATATTGAAACATAAATCAAATGAAAAAAAAACAGTGTTGTATAATTAAGGAAGCAAATAATAAAATCTGTGGTACTGCAATGCAAACTACAGGCATCACCAGCATCCAGCAAAGAAATTTAGAGCCAATGTCAGAACTGTGCCAGACTATTTATAGTCATAGCACCAGACCCATATAGTATGTTATGATCCAAGGGAAGCAGTCTTGGTTACAATCCAGAACACCTAGATTCATGGGCCCCTATAACATCTCAGAGGGTTTTCCTGCTGCTGTAAAATCTATATTTACTCTCCTTTACATATGAATACTTTTCCCAACACTATGACAATGGGACAAAGTAGTCAGTCTTGATAAGGAGAGACTACAGCTTACTGTTGGAACTGCAGAACAACAAGTGTCACCAGCATCACGTGCAAGATTAGAAACTGATACATTAATATTAAATTTACAGACCCCACTGGATAACAAACTTAGTACACCAGCAAGTGCTGTTAATCTTACAGTGTAGGTTTAATACCATATACTGGGTGAATGTTGTTCTATGAAGGTATGTAGGGTCAAAATGTACAGGATCTTTTGGTGCATGATGTGCAAAGCATACGTCACTGTCAAGGACCTACAGGAGATGGAGTGCAAAGAAAGCAATTCAAACTTGAGATAGTTTTACTTAAGAATCTTTTTGGTTTTAATTAAATCAAAAAGTGCTTCAACAAAGTATTAGTTTAAGGGTGTGCACACTTATGCAACCAGCGTATTGTATATTTTATATTTGTTATATTTTTTCCCTAACAGATTTGTTTGTTTTTCAATTGAATTGTACAGGTTATAGGTCATATTAAAGGTGGGAAAAGTTTTGAAATGATTTATTGTGGTCTCATTTTTTTATTGTCATTTTAACAGGGGTGTGTACACCTTTTATATCCACTATATATATATATATATATATATATATATATATATATATATATATAAATGATTCCACTGCATTTTGTTGAATGCTGTTTCTTCATAAATGCAGGGGGTGTGGTTTAACATCGATGGTACAGATAGGCAATTGATATAAATGTCAATGGTGTGCCATGTCAAGACAGGTAAGTGGGATTGAAGGGATGAGAGTGTTTGTGCATATGTATGTGGGTTAGGGTTAGGGTCGGGGATGAGTGAAGGATAGGTGTTGTATGTTTGTGTGCGAGTTTGTGTATTTTGGAGTCAAGGTCAGGGTTAGTTTAGGGAATAGATGTAGTGCTTGTGTGTGTGTTTGTGAACATTTGTGTGTCCCAGTGTGTCTTGTGTAGTGTCGGTGTTACAGAAAGATTTTTATGAAGGTCAGGTGTAGAGTTAGGGTTGGAGAAAGGGGTAACATTAGGGTTAGGGTTACTAAGATGGTGCAGGAGGGCAGATCTCCCTAATCCTAAATACAACACCAGGAACAAGGTGACCCAAGCTGTAAAGTCCTGAAAACTGTGCACTGTGGTCTACTGGCCCTTCACCAATGTAGGTAAAAGCACCTTCCCTGTGGGTCACCTGGCATCATTATTCCTATCCTTAATTCCTCTCCATCCCATCAACATCCTGACCAGATCCTAATCCTTGGTTAGGTTTAGAATACCTTCATCTTTAAGGACCCAAACGACTGTGGCTAGATGCACTTAGGCAATTGTAACTGTGTCTCCTCATTGCCACCCATGCACAAACTGTTTCTTCAACAGGTTCTGTGACAACCTCTTCTTGCCTGCTGGCAAACCACTTGTGAAAGCTATGAACACCTGCAGTGCTCAGACATATTTTACTTTCATGCTGGGCTCTCATGACTCTCACCAGCTATTCTGCTATCTCTATCCAATGTTCCACAACATGTCCAGTAAGATCCCCTTCAGTCAATGCTCCCAGAGCTAGGGCTCTGAATCTGAAAAAATTCTGCCAGAAAAGAATAATTGATGGTCGTCTATTGTCCTGACATATAACTCACAGCAAAAGAAGTGTTATATTGTAAGGCAAGAAGAGCAAGCTTCCTAAAAACTCCATGGACCCTGTCTGACTGGGCAAACCTGATGGTTAGGGCCTGGTTATCTAAGTGCAGCTTAATTCCATGGTTGCTTAAGTCCCTTTTCCATATCACTGGGGGGGGGGGGGGGGGTCTGGCCAAAATTCACTTAATTTGAGAAATGTGATGTCCTGTCTCACCTCTGCCTCCCATTCTGCCAGCCAGGTCACTGTGCACCACTTCTGAGCAAGGAAGCCACACATTCCCATTGAGCAAACATTGTCAGTGTAGAGCTAGAGCTCCCTTTTGGTAACCCAACCATCTTACCAAAGCATGGTCCAGTTGAAGTTCTGTGAAAATCACAGACAGACACCACGGTTGGATCATAGTTCTTGTGTAATCCTGACCCAATGATGTTTTTGCTTGATTCCTTCCAACATGCAAGCTAATGCTATGCTGAATGCACACCCTGGCGCACTGGCCCTACAAGCAAGACTAAGTAATCCCAACAACTCCTTGACTACCCACCCAACCCTAGACTTTTTCTTGCAGTTCATCCTCTCTATCTTGAGGTGTATTCAGGACAATGTCCCCTGGAAGGCACAATGAGTGCTGTTAGGTGCCAATCTCTCACTCAAAAAGGTCATTTTAGTGGCTGGATCTCCTCCTTGGCCTGAGCTAATGGTAGTCCTACTGGTGTGCATATATTCCTAAAGCTTGCCACCCCTTCATTTGTGCCCTCCTTGGATAAACCCATGCATCATCAAGGTAGCATGGCTCCAAAATATGCAACAAAGTCCAGAAGGTTTTGCATCTTTGTTCAGGAGTGTTTGCATAGGTATTTTTATACTCGAGGTAATCTCCAAAGAATTCATCCTCAGGTAGATAGCAAATGTTGGAGGTGTGATGGGAAAGTAATTGGCAAATGGGAACATATATTTTGCTGGTGTAATGAGTTGGCAGACTTCAAAAATTTCCTCTATAGATACTCTATCAGAAATATTGGGTGACCAAATGGTTGTAACTAAGGGAATTAGTTTCTAAGCTGGGGTACAGGATCTGAGTGGCCTAGACATAATAAGACTTTGTTAAGTTTAACGCTGGTGGCTGCCAAAAAACAATTACTAAAAAATGGAAATAAGAGTCTAAACCAATTGAATTTGAATATTGTAACAGAGATAAAAGAACTGCAGGTGGGATCTTTAGAAAAGGATAGTAGCAAATTACACAGACAAAATTAAAATTGTGTGCACCATCTCAGCAGAATAATCTTTTGGAGGAAGAGTGATGTTTAATGGATGACAGGAACTGATTAATTTATGTGATATTTGATGGATGATGATTGCATAAAATAATTTATGTGATATGTAATGGTTGTAAATGTGAACATATTAAAGTGGCTTATTTTCTTTTATACAAATTTATGTTTACCTATGTCTTAAGTGATAATTCAATAAAAGTGTTAAAAAATACTAGAAAAAAATAAGTCATTAAGGTAATAACAAGCTGCACATCATTCCTCATGAGACTCCCAGATCCAGTGCAATGCCATGATAAACTTTGATAAGGTGGCACAAGTTACAAGGGCCTGGCCTTGTCAAATCAAAATGCCTCCCCCAGTCTCATCTCCAGTAGGTGCCAGTCCTTCAGATGTACCAGTAACAGCTAACAAGCTGATTCAGTTTTAAGTTTGGCCATCCATCTAAAGCGTTGCACCTTCAGGATGCCTACTGCTTCACTGAGGAACACATACTGTACCTTCATACCCTTTTTTCACAATTGACTAGTTAATTGAGTCCCCTCTAGAAATGACAGGAAATGGATCAGACAAAATTTCCCCAGTTTCTTCTTGGGAACCAGCTCGAGAGAGATGACCTTCTAACTTGGGAATGATGGGTATCAAATGGACCAGTCACCTGTCCTATATGAATTTCCTTCTTCAACATTTGCTATGCTGCGCCAAGGGTTTCCTGCCTCTTTATCAAAGAAATATTTTTAACAACGTTTTTTTGAGGGGTTAATATGGGCTTTAATCAGAAAGCCACACCTGAACCCAACTATCAGTAGCCTGGCCACTGCCTGGCCTGGATAGACACCCAGCATATACTGGAGAACATCAGTTGTGACTGGAAAATGCCTGCCTTGCTTGTAAGTGTGAGCACCTGCTCTTTCAATGGGATCTGTTCCTCTGCTGAATACACTGCCATGGAACATGAGGCCTCCCTAATGGCAGGTGTTACCATGTCATGACCCCCAGTGTGACTGATGGGGTCTTCCATGGATCCATAGCACACTGCTCATTAGGCTTCCCCACAATGAGTGCATTGGTCTGCAGAAAGCTGTCCAGCAACATTTTCCAATGTGGAAAGCCCAACAGTTTCTAGGAAGTGGCCTTGCTTTTTCCAGCCTGGCCCAGGGCAACTGTGACTTGTTCAAGATACCAAGCCATGTGCCATTGTGCTTTGATTTCCAGTGTAAAATTTTGTCCATAACCTTAACCTTACAGGATTTTTGGTCAAGCCAAAGCCATGGCATACCACTCCTAAACATCTGTGACTCTCTTTAAGTATCATGCAATATGCTAACATCGGTAACCCTTGCCATTGGTCCTTCTTCAAGGTAACCACCATGAGATAAATAAAACCCATCACCCAGTTATCTCAGGTTCTTACTCTTCATTATGGCAGCTTACTCCTACCCAGTGCTGCCAGTGCTACAGTAAGATCTTTATTCCACTGTGCATCCATGTCATCTATTCTCTGAACATCTGTGATGTCAATCAAACTGAATATCTCCACATGCTCATCCATTTAAATTTTCTTTTCTGATAGCAGGATATGAGCCATAAGGTGCATGGATTCCATTACCATGACTGAAACATACCCCTCATAATGGATCATGCTCCCCTGTCTGCCTCTCTTGCAACTTCAGCATGGTGTGACATATTGGGTGTCCAAAGAAGGTATGTCTGGTATCCTACCTCACTGGTGTTGGCCCCATCGGGTCTTTTAAGCCTCTGTGTGTGTGTGTGTGTGTGTGTGTGTGTGTGTGTGTGTGTGTGTGTGTGTGTGTGTGTGTGTGTGTGTGTGTGTGTGTGTGTGTGTGTGTGTGTGTGTGTGTGTGTGTGTGTGTGTGTGTGTGTGTGTGTGTGTGTGTGTGTGTGTGTGTGTGTTCATTCTACTCAGTTCATGTTCCCTCGATATTGGAGTACAATTTAACTTCCCCCTAGTATGGCATCTAGCATGCTATTAAAATATTTTGTCAAACCTTGTTGAGGACTGTAGAATACCTTGCCCTTGACCACACTTTGATCCTCTCCATGATTACCGACTAGCTCTACTGAGTGAGATTACAGTGCTTCTGTGACTGTTGTCATAGCACTCATATCCCCCTGCAGCAGCTGTACCTCATTCATCTTAACTGTAACTTCTCTGCCAGAGTGCCACTGGTTCCTTGTGACTCTCATTTGAATAAGATGCTGTGTTTGGTCACTTTGCCAGGTCATCATTGTCTCCTGCCATTTCATCTAGGAGGGAATTCATTTCATTCACTAATGTATTCCATCTTTAGCAATATAAATCCTCTCTAGGCATATAACAAGCAAACAGAATTAGTAAGCTCCCAATTAAACTCCCTCCCATTTCTCCAAAGACTTCCTCCTTCTGGCCTGGGAACCTGTCAGGGAGCCTCACTCTGCTCCGTTATGTCTCTGAAAGTGGGTGCTAAGTGTAATGCTGAGTGAATCCTTACCTTTTCCAGCATCACTTCCACAAAGTATCTAATACCACTTCTCCTCCAGATTGAATCCACTCACCTTTTAACTGGCCCTCTAGCCACACTGCCAAGACACAGTCCTTACTCCCTTCAACTTGAGCTGTATGTTGCAACAAAGTAAGGACTTGTTGTTCTGTTCCTCAGACTCGTGCAGATTACTTAACAGTATTACTGCCCTTCACCTGGGCACAGCTCAATGTCCAGGTAACTTTTGCATAAACTCCTCTCCTAGCTTGAATGCACCTTAATTCACAGACCTTCTGCAACCCATTTCAAAGTACAGTAGCCACGTTTACTCTAGTTCTTTAAAAATTAGTAGACAACCATCCTTTCTTCTATCTGCCTGTCTGCATAAAGGAGAAAGAAACCTGTCTAGGCTGCATTACTGATTGTCTGTAATCCTTGGTGACTTACCACCCTCAAAACATTATGAAGGATGGCAGCCTTCTACAGCTTGAACCTAAACAGGAAATCCCTGGAGCCCCCATCAGTGATATTTATAATCGTATCAAGCTGCTTGTACAGCACCCCTTTTTCCTTTTTGCTGTTGCCATCTAAACATCCTGCATGCCCTGGCTCATACCACATGATACAACGACACTTGCCTGAGCAGCACGTACCCGAGCCAATTAAATGTTCCTGTTTGCATCCTTTGATTATACTATCATTATCTCACTCTCTCTTTTCTGTTGCTGTTTTTTAATAACTGCTGATTGGACTAATCCCTGATGCTGCTCTGTATTCACCCCCTCCACTGAGCTGCAACAAACTGCACCAGATCTACTCGGTCCCACACAGAGTATGCCTTACTTGTGGTTTACATGAGAATCAAGATGGGCAGGCAGGTTTGTTTGTCGGCTCTGTCCTGATGAAATGTGAGATGCCGCCTAGGCCAGCTGCCCTAGCAGCTAACTTACTTTGGCCCTTCCTCTCCATGCCAATCTGCTCCACCGCTTTGTTTGTTTTGCCTATCTGCAGATGCTCTCCTTCCTCTCCCTCATTCCATCAGGCCATGGACCTGTAATGGACAAAACATTTTCCAAGGGAAAATGTCTACTATGTGCTGGCAACCCTTGTTCTGAGTTGCCTGTTGACAATCTCAGCTGGAGCTGTAACATTTGGCTAGAATTTGGTTGTTGACAGACAATAAAAAGGATCCTGTCTGTTATCAGAAGCATACCCAAGGATATAGAAACAGAAATACAAAACTGTAACACATATCAGTATAGAAACTGAAGGTGAACTTATCGGGTGCTGTGTGAAAATCTGTTAAAGAATGAAGTTTGCTCCACAGTTATAGCTGGCTCATTTATCACCAAGGTAGTTCCCAGACTGGAGTCTCCCATCCCAAAGTTGCACCTGGAGCAGTCACTCTTTCACCCCATGTTAGCTAAGCTACTGGCTTGTACCAACACAAAGAGTTTTAGTACAGAAATAAGACAAATGTAGAAGAAATGGGGCACATAGTAAAGAAACCCAGAACAAAATGAATACTGAAAGTGAAGTAGGTAGGAAAATGCAGAATTTTGAGCTAACATTTTGTAGTGTATAGAAGAAATTCAAATAAAGTCAGATCTCAACAACAGGTATCTGCAAGTAAGCAAAGAAATAAAACTGACAGGATGGTATTGACTCACATTAAGTCAGAGGAAGAGATGCCTAAAGGAAGAGAGAACACTCCGACGGTTTGTTCAGACAACAGATATAATAATGTAGAAGGTTTTGTGGTGCCAAAGGTGGCTCATCTAGTACCCAGTGTCACTCTACAATCTGGTGTCCCTAGCATTCCTCAACTCTAAGTTGCAGAGCAAAAAAAAAAAAAAAACTGTATATAGATCTTGCTACAACTTACACCACACACAAAGCACTGAAGCAAGTGCTTCAGTCCAGACACTGACAGCAAAAGAAGAAAAACAGCAGTGCTGGAATTCATTTTCATATCGGCATTCAGAAATGCTGGCACAAAAATTAGTGCCTGTACTACACTACTGACCCATCAGCATCTGATAGTTAAGGCCCCTAACAACTTGCACCATAGGTGATGATAGTTAAGGTCCCTAACATCTTGCACCATGGGTGTTGATAGTCGAGGCCCCTAACAACTTGCACCATGGGCGTTGATAGTTAAGGCACCTAACAACTTACACCATGGGCGTTGATAGTCGAGGCCCCTAACAACTTGCACCATGGGCATCGATAGTTAAGGCCCCTAACAACTTGCACCATGGGCGTTGATAGTCAAGGTCCCTAACAACTTGCACCATGGGGGTTGATAGTTAAGGCCCCTAACAACTTGCATCATGGGCGTTGATAGTTAAGGCCCCTAACAACTTGCATCATGGGTGTTGATAGTTAAGGCCCCTAACAACTTGCACCATGGGTGTTTGTCCCATTACCTCAAGCTAGCTATGCTTCTGAGGGGAAGACACAAAAGGAGATGCAGTGCCAGTGTATTGGATGGAAGAAGCTGTACTTTCCACATCAAAATAACTGATGGAAGAAATGAACCTTGAGTTAGTAGACCTACAAGTAAATCACAGCACAATGGGAAGGTGATTGTGTAAATGCAGCAAGGGAGAGTATACCCTGGTTGTAGGGGTGGATAGGGAGCATGATGTTCCTATTACTACTTACTCCAGTTCTGAGATGAAAGATGATCTCCTATATACAGTGAGTAAGGATAAAGAAAAAATTATGTAGCAGTTCCTAGTGCTAAAAACGTATAAAACACTGCTGTTGAAGCTACCTTGTCATCATTTATTAGGAATCCTAGATTGGACAAAACTAAAGCAAGAGTACTAGACAGATTTCACTGGCCATAATGATAGACACCTTCTGTGCTTCTTATCCTGAATGCCAGAAACCTACTCTCCATCCTGGATATAAAATTCCTTTGATTTCAATGCTTATCATAGAGGATCCATTTGAAGGCATTAATGTTAAGGACGTTATGGGACCACTAGTAAAATGCAGCAATAGGTATCTATACGTACTAGTCATAATATTATGAAGTTTCCATTAGCAGTGACATTACTTAAAGCTAATGCTAAGGCTGCTGCCAGACAACTGGTACTATTATTTTCCAGAGTGGGTATCCCTAAAGAGATACTTACTGACAAAGGATCTCTCTTTATGTCAGGGGTCACCCATCAGTTATTTCCATGCTTTAAAGTCAGATAGTTGAAAACATCAGGCTACCATCTACACACAGATGGATTAGTAGAGAGCTTTAATAAAGCACTGACATCTAAGCTAAGAGAACTTATCAGTGTAGATCGTAAAAACTGGGACCAGTTGTTGCCTTACTTACTGTTTGAAGCAGAGATGTGGCACAAGCTTCAATTGTGCTTATCCTGTTTGAACACCTGTAACACAAATATCCAAAATGGCTGCTTGACATTGCTAGCGAAGCTTGAAAAGGAGAAAATATGCCATTCAAATGTGTGATAGAACAACATATCAGTTTGCAGGATAGATTTAAGTTGGTAATTCCCATAGTAAGGAAGCAAGTTTGCAGGATAGATTTAAGTTGGTAATTCCCCTAGTAAGGAAGCATATGCAGGCAACACTGGAAATGCAATGAGTCTATAATAAGAATGCCTACAGCAGAGAATTTAAAAACACAAAATAAGGTGCTATTGTTAGTGCTGGCCTCCACAGGAAAGAAATTTCTTGACAAATGTCAAGGGCCATATGAGGTTCTGGAAAGAGTAAATACAGTGATCTATAACATTAGACAGGCTGGAATGGGAAAGATAGGACTAGCTGATCACATTAATGTATATAGGCCCTGGAAGGAAAATCAAGAAAATGCAGCAGACATCTTGCAAACTAAAGTTCATTTATGACAGGCTAGGAAATCTTTACCTGAACTACCTCCCTTGTCTGGAGTACAGAAGCAAGAAGTAAGAAAACCCCTTTTTCATAAATGCACTGGAGAACTAAACTGATAGAGCATTACAAAGAGACAGCACCCAGATGCAGACCACTCAACTTCCCCTATTTTGGAGGAACATTCCTATTTTCAGGAAAAAGTTACCCCTGCATAGGAGTCCCTATTTTTGAAGGTATGTCCAGATTTTCAGGCTTGATTTACCATTTCAAATAATTTTCTGAATAACCCTCATCACATGTGATTTTTGAAGCTGTCTATTACACAGAAAACCATACTGCATGACCAACTTACTAGTGGCGACAATATTTTAAAGAAACAGGGCACATATCTTATATCTGCCTTTTTCTGAAGCAAAACTAAATGATCTTGGGTGGTAGATTTTTGCAGTACAGTTCACTAAAGTGTACAGATTTTACACTGCCTGTTTCATAATGTGCTTGTATTTTCCCTCATTTTTGTCACTCCTTGTTTTTAAGGTGTTTCTGAATGCTATCCCATATTCCTACTGTAAGTGGGAAGAATTTTGTGCTATTTGATATTCACATTTTACGCTCATTAGATGCCCAGGTTTTTAGCTGAATGTACCTGTTTTTCAAGGGCCCTTGTTCCTATTTACATTGTCTACAAGATGACAGGTATGCCCAGACTGAAGGTTAAACTAAGAAGTTACAGCGAGTACCATAGTCACAAAAAAGGGAATACGTTCAACAAATGTTCAAATTAGGCTTAGTACAAGAGTCACATTGTGAATGGAGCAGCCCAGTATTACTTGTTCCTAAGCCTGATGAGAGTGTTAGTTTCTGTAATGCGTTTAGGAAACTGAAGAGCAAGTCAAATTTTGATAGGGATCTCATGCCCAGAAGCGATGCACTGATAGAGAAACTAGAAAGAAACAGACGACAACACTGGACTTGACAAAGGTATGCTAGCAGATAACCTTTACTCCCTCAGCCAAAGAGAAAAAAGCTTTTCCAAACCTTGACAGTCTGTTTCAGTACACAGTGCTACCATTTCACCTACAAAGAGCCCAGGCCACTGTTCAAAGACTGACAAATAAAATACTGAATCTCCCCTCACAGTAAGCTGCTCTATACTTGGATAACATGGTTTCCATTCAGAGGATTTGGAGTCTCACTTAACTAAAGCATAGGCTGTGCCAAAATCTATGAGAGAGACAGACGACTGTGAATGCTATAAAAAGCATATTTTGTATGGTGGAATCCACGTACTTAGGAAACCTTACAGGAATACAGGTAGTATGAATGAAAAAATAGAGGCCATAGAAAAATGTCCTGTAACCATCCACTAAGAGATAGGTGAAGACTTTCCTTAGACTAGTGGGCAGTTTAGAAAGTTTGTGCCTAATTCTGTGACTATTGCATGTCCTTTGACAAATCTCACAAGACGGAGAATCTTCTGTCAAGGAGCAATAAACACATGAAGCAGATAAAATAATAGACTAAAAAAGGATCCAATGTTCTGAAACTGTGTTAGTGACTCATTTTATTGAAGAGTTTACCCAGTATAGAGATACATCTAAGATAGGTTTGTGGGGCAGTGCTATCCCAAGACAATGCCCATATGCTATATCATGTCATCATGTCTGAAATAAATAAGAACACCTGATTTTTTGACTCCCATATTGACTTTAAGACTTTGCACTTATTTCCTAGAGAATGCAGAAATGCCAGGTAATGTAGGATTTCTCCTTACCTCCAAGGGTGTGAGTTAGTATGCTTAGACAAATGAGGGTATGAGGGTGTGAGGGTACAGCGGCAATTGGCTATTCCAAAAAGCATGTTTACAATAGTGTTCCCTGCTCTGGTTGTTATTGCACAAAATGCATCTGTTTATACCACAATAATGTTTTACTCACATTACACAAACTATTAAGTGGTACAGTCTGCAGGATAGTTTAACAAAATAATAATCAAAGTGAATATGAGCCCAGGCTGCAAAACTATAAAACTACATGCAGTGATACAGAAGTGGAAAACATAACCGAAGACTACCTTAAAAGTTAAATATCGCTACTTCAGAATTATGTAAAAAAAGTGTAACTTAAATTACTACTTCTCACCAGAAAGTAAAGCTAAAGTAATAATTGGAGCTGTGAAACAGAAGCAACTTCTTTACCATGAGAATTCTCCTTTATATTTTCATTTCCTTAAAACTTTACAGCATATTTAAGTGTATCAGAATATGCATGCTATAAATTGCAGTAGGTGGTCTAACATTTCCCAGGAAATTCTTCTTCTTGAGAAGTGCATGCAGTAGTTATGACCCCAAGAGCACAGCACACATCCTCTTGATGCACAATTCCCCTATTGTCATTGATATACTGCGGTGATAAACAATAACGTGCTACAAGTGTAACTATAATACATGATCAGGGTGTTGGCCTTAATAGGATGCACTCGTGCTTTTAGGGATCTGATCACAAGGACACTGACCAGACACATCATCCATGAGTTTAGTCCAGCAGAGCCTATAAACTGACTGTGTATTATATAACAGTATTATGAGTAAAGCACAGATCAACCCACACCAAACAGTAAATTACTTTTATACCATGCCTTTCACTTTTTGATTTATTTGTTATAGTTCATTATTTATTTATTTGTATATATTAAAATAGCTCGCTGAGTTGTTGCTTTTTAATAAATTAAGAATAAATTTACATGCATGATATATAAACCAGAATAGCATTTTTCTGTTTCTTTCTTTCTTTCTCTCGTTTTTTTTGTTTGTTTTATAATGGTTGTGGAGACACTTCCCCCCAACAATCTATCTCTCTCCACACACACACACACACACACACACACACACACACACACACACACACACACACACACACACACACACACAGGTACATATGCAAATTCTGAAACATGGACTCACACAGTACATACTCTGTTAAATGTGATGTGAAGAATGGATTTAATATTTTGGTCAGAATAAAAAGAAATGCATTAAATGGCTAGTAGGAGTGAAGTACAGCAGTGTACTGCATGAGTTAAAAAGCAGCATTAACTATGATTGCATTTTTTGGAAAATAAATCTATTCATCCAGTTGGAACTATCCTGCTGCATAAAGATGTGGCATTCAACAAGTTTACTGCTGGTTACCCAAGTCATAAAACAGTGTTTTAAATACAGCTATCAATCTTTGAATGAAATTTATCGTTATGAATGATTTGTGACACTGAGTAAATTACAGAGCATTAGAAATATACTTCAGTGCCATATTAAATTAAAAACGCATGACTAAATACTGTTTACAACTTACATTATCAGTTAAGCAATTTAAACAGTTACTGTGGGCTTCATGTTCACAACCGAAAAGCCTAAATAGTGCATTTTTTCTTTGGCTGAGTCTTTCCTGTACTTTCTTCATCTTTGTGTATAACAAGTACAAATGATAGTGACATGAGATGCAGAATATCAAGACACTGAGCAACAAAGATGTGACAAAACCGTTGCAGAGTTAAGCAGTCTGTCACTATAGACTGTTTTATTGTTGCTGAAAAATTATTTTCACTGAGGAAAGTGAGAGGAGTGCCACTTAACATGTAAATACAATGACAGTTGTTTCATTTTCACCTCATTAAGGTATATTGATTTCCCTTTATATGTGGCTGACACTCTTCTAACTTTCAGCGATTATGGAATTTACTCACGGTAGCAAAGCAGTTTCCACCAATGAGATTTTATTTCACGATTTGATTACTCGCATGACAATTCTTACACCATAGTTAAAATGTCGTAGCAATGTTTTTACTTGTTGCCTCATGTCACCTGCCCTCATAGCACAGGCAGTATTGATTTACATTTAGTTTCTGGTATACACTGTTTTCTTTTATGTTACATTATTGTTATTATTTTTGTATTATGTTTAACTGAAAGTTTCCTCACACAGAACCATTTTGATTTATTATCTCCATCAAGCTCATTGTCATTGAGTACCTTGGATTTACTGCAACCAATCCACTGAAGCATCCAATCATTGTCTTTTGCATTTCTATGGGTTCACCCAATCATTGCACTCTCAGTCCTCACTGACACATCGGTCTCTGAAAACTATCGCCTGGGCTGGTGTTACATCTGATGTTTTTGGTGAGCAATTACAATCATTTTGTTGTAGTTTTTAAGGTGCAGAGCTACTGTTTTCCTTGAAACAGGAGACAGATTGATCCAATTACCTTGAGCTCCATCCTTCATGACACAAACTGAAAGCCCTTGTATCGCCTCCCTTTTCACAATACACTGTTCAATTTCAATCCACCCTTCATATGGACTTTGAATAAAATGACTCCCATGAGGGAAAGTTGAAAAAATATTTTAACTTGCATTGGATATCTATTATAATCAACAATTATGATATGTAATTGTCATGACTTATGGCCAATTTACTGCACTGCCCAAATACATACTGACCAAATCGTAGTATCATAGTAGATTACTCAAGGGGACTTTTAAGCCTAGCCATGCTTCTTAATAAAATTTGATAGGTATTGGTTCCCAAGGGTTTTGTGGGGATATATATATATATATATATATATATATATATATATATATATATATATATATATATATACTTGGGCATGGGTAGCTGAACATTTACAAGATTCTTCTTGCTCTGAGAGAAACATAGGTACCACACAAGGGGTATGTTTATGGTTTATGGCTTGCTTGAATAAGTGTAGGGATAAACACTGCTTCACATGGATGGCAGGCCTGTTGTCCCAGAGAAGGAGGAGCTTCTGGAAAACATACCTGTCCCTCCGGTATGTCATATTTATAATGCAGGCAAGGTTTAGGTTCCCATCTTGAGTATTCCTGATGCTATTTGTTGCATGTATGTGTAACAGGTCCATTAGGACTAGATGTGAGGATGCTTTGTAGGCAAGGCATAAGTTGTCTCTTACCAGCCTGTAAGAGACCAAATATAAGGACAAGCCTTTGATGTGGTACACACAGGACTTGTTTTCCAAACCATGTATTATTTTTTTTGTGAGGAATCTATGAGGATGCTCCGGCTGTTGCATATGCCTGGTCAAGTACACAACTGAGGGGCAGTGCACTCAGTGATTGGTCTATTTATCTATTTATTTATTTGTCTTTGTTTATCGGGAAAATCCAACTGGGTAATAGCCATTTTCAGTGCAGGTCCAGGGAGAAAAGCTCCATTTACTTACATTGCATTATACTAAGTTCCAGTTAAACACAGAATAGTTACATTTCTATTTACATTTATACACAAACAGTAGTTACATTTATACATAAGATGTTACAAAGGTGGAAGTTATTAAAGAGAAAGCTCATGCGCAACTCAGTGCATTGTACAGGTTATGCATAAAAATTGTTTTCTCATTTCAGTGAGATGTTGAGAGTATTCTGTTTAAGGAGAATATTTGTATGGTGAACATGAAGTCTAAACCTTGTGATGAGCATGTGCAGCACCAGGATTGGTGAAGATGTTATTTAAGAAGTGCTTTAAAACTACTGAGTTTGTCGGGGAGTTTTATTTGTGTGGGAATACTATTCCAGAGTTTATCAATATATTAGGAGTAGAGCCGAATACAATGATAACATGTTTGGATCTAGATGACATACCCTGTTGTGCAAAAGAGAATGGTTTCCTCACTAACGTAGACACATGGCAGTCAAATGCCAAATCACTCTGTGTATTCCCAAATCCCTAACTACAGAGTCTAATGTTGGGTAGGGGTATTGTCAATGTAGTAGTTTAATAGGGTGGTCATCTTTCCAAAGATAATATGATGCACATTTTGACAATGAGGTTAAGATGTTGACTTAGGGACCAGTTCTTAGTCTGTGTCAGGCATTCTTGGAGGATATTTGTCTGTTAGGGGGATTCCGGGACTGCACCCAATTTGTTATCATCTGCAAAGTTGATCAGCCAGATGCCCTTGATGTTAACTTTGACATCAGATAAGTAGATGCCAAACAAGAGCAGCCCCACCACAGAACCCTGAGACACTCCACTAGTCATTGTCCTTTTTGTGGAAGAAGACTTCCCTATTCCTAACTTCTTGGGTCTTGTCTGTAAGCCAGATGGTGGTCTGCTGGTGATATTGGGGTTTATACCTACTTTAGTGAGTTTTTCTACAATGCTTGAGTGGGATATTCTGTCAAATGCTTTGGCCAGGTCAAGGAGGTAGGTAGTATTCACCATTTTGACCTCATTCGTTGCTCTGGTGACCTTCTTGAAAAAGTTCGCCAGGTTGAGTCGACAAAACCTGCACTTGACAAGCCCAAACTGATTTGGGTTCAGTGTTTGTAAGTTACTTGTGTTATCATTTAGGATATCATGATTAATCTCTCCATAGCTTTGCATCTCAGACTAGTCAAGCTTTATCATCATCATCATCACCCTTCTTTCCATTCTCTACATGAGGTTGGGGTGTCATGTTAACTGTCACCGTCTCTCTCTCTCTCTCTCTCAATTCAGTGCCACACCCCTGCCTTCTTCAAAACTCATGCCTTACTGTCGCACATCTTCTTTCACACAATCCACCCATCTCTTTGCTGGATGTCCTCATTTCCTTTTACCTTCTTCCTGTCTGTCCCAAATCTTCTTCACCAGATTGTCTTCTGCTTTTCTGCATGTGCCCAAACCACCGTAATCTGTTCTCTTTGATCATTTCTGCAATTGTTGCTACTTTGGCTTCTGCTCTTATATCCTCATTTCTTCATCTGTCCCACAATGTGCATCCTACCATCCTTCTCAGGTACTTCCTTTACATCACCTCTAGCTTTCTCATTTGCTTTGCCTTTACTGGTCAGGTTTCTGTACCATGCAGTAGTGCTGGTTGCACCACTGTTTTGTACACCTTACATGTCAGCTTCTTTGGCATTCTTCTGTCATAGACTATGTCTGGTATTCTGTGTCAGTTGGCTGCAGCCCATCTGATTCTAGCTCTGACCTGTTCATTCAAATTTCCCTTCTCCTCAGCCCCACTCCACATACTTGAAGCTGTTAACCTGTTCCACTACCTTCCCTTCTATCTCAATTACCAGCTTCTTCTGGCTTCCCTAATTTGCTGCCATTAACACTGTATTATCTGTACTTAGTTTCATCCTATGTGCCTTCAATTTTGCATTCCATTTGGGATGATAATTCCCCAGATCTATGGCTGGCCCTCCCATGTGCAGCAGGATAACCATTGCAGTCCTCCATTCATTTGGTGTGAAGCCTATTTGGAGGCTGTGGTTATAAAGCTTTTCTAGTGGTCTCAGTAGTTCATATTTCATGTTACTAGGGAGGCATCCTGAGATACTATTGGGACCCATCAATGCAGTGTTCTTGGCCTTGGATAATGCCTTGAGAACCTGCTCTCTAGTGGTAGGTGAATGAGTTATTGATTTGGATATTTCTTGAGGGGCATCTGGTGGTAGGAGAGGATAAAACTGAAGCTAAATCTGTTAGCTAGGATGTTTTCTATATCTTCTTGCACCACATAGGTGGTGCATTTACAATTAATTCATTACATTGCTGTGCATTTCCTTTGAAGTTACAGACATAGCTGAAGAAAGCTCTGTGATTATTCTTGGCCTGGTAGTCTAATTTTACCTCATATTTGGCTTTGTGGACTTTATTAAGCCCCTGAGTTGCTTGCTTAGATTGATGAGGGATTTTTTTTTTTACCTTACTAGGCATTGCACCTCATAATTTTTTCATGCATTTCTTCCTTTTGTTTTACAACTTACTGATGTTGGGGCTTTTCCAGGACGGCTTGTTTTGTTCTTTGATGTTTCTTGATACCCTATTAAAGTATTACCTTCATGAGCTAAGAGCTAGAGCCTGAATGACATATTTGGTTGTGAGTGCTGCTGTGAGTGTTTGGGTCAGATCTCTCAACCTGCAGACACTGAAAATAGGAACAAAGACTCTTGAAACTAGGTACATCCAACTAAAAAACTGGACATCTAATTAGCATGAAACCTGAATACCAAAAAGCACATAACTCTTCCTGCTTCCAGTCCAAATGTGGGTTATACTCTGAAGCACATTTGAAGTACAGCCAAAAATGATGGACAAATATAAGCACATTATCAAAGAAATGGACTTTAATGAAGTGTATTGAAAAATTCTGTTACACATGGTCAGTTATTTTTAATTCAGAAAAGAGAAGCTGTAAGATGTGCATCCTCTTTCTTTAAATTATTCTTGCAACTAGTATGTTGGTCATGTGGTATGGTTTTATGTCTGTTAGAGAGCTTCAACAATCACTTGATGAGAGGGGGATTTCAGAAAATTGTATAAAAAGGTAAGTCAAACTTGAAAATTGGGACATACCGACAGAATAGGGACATCCTATGCAGTGGTAAATCAGGCCTGAAAATAGGAATGTTCCTCCAAGTAGGAACAGTTGAGAGGTCTGGATGGGGTTCAGGAAACCGCAACAGCATCTATGATTACTTAAATTCTGTACTCCTTTTCAGAATGTCCCATCCTTTAGTATGCTAACATCTCATGACTATAAAAGAACAAAACTACACCACGATAAAATGGATTTGAGTTTGCCTGCACTACTATAGATATAGATATGGATGGAGATGTATGTTTATTGCTCTATTATACAACAAACTCCCTAAGAAACATCAGGTCAGCAGCTATATAAGGATGTTAAGTATGTTAAACTCAATAGAGTCTGACACTTTTCCTGCAGATATTCAAATGTCTGTCTTAACTCTTACTGTTCTAGCAGCACAAAGAATTAAGTAAGGAGAGAGTATTAGTTCTATCACAGATATAGGAGGTATGGCAATAAACCAATAAAGTTTAAGGAATGAGATGGTTCCTCTTGTTCTAATAAGAGTTGCTTGCCAAGCAAACATCTTGTCACCTGTAGAGGCAAAAAGGGGCAGGGCCCTTGTTGAGATTATGTAAAACCATGCCAGTTCCAATTTTGGCACTTTGGTGGACTGGTCTACCAAAGTGGTTGTAACCTCAGTATCTTATTATGGAACCATACCCCAGCAACCAGCTGGGTATGTTCTTTTTTAATAATAATGAAGGTTTTACTCAGTGTAAATGGAGAATGTTTTGGCATTTAAAACTTGTGTGGTATATCATATCAAAATCTTAAGACATTTCTTCAAGGTTCCACAGCTATGTATTTACAGTGATATCATTAAATGTTGCAATACACACACACACACACACACACACACACACACACACACACACACACACACACACACACACACACACACACACACACACACACACACACGTATATTCTAGCCTGACTGATGCTTTTTTCTCCTCATAGTGGTTTAGAGGCATCAATAGTATTTTATTTTAGATTGATTCACCTTATAATATTTCTCTGGTGGGTGGAGTTTGTTCTTTAGTTACTATTGTTACAAAGACATGTGTCTGGAGAGTTTCTCCCCGGGCATCCGCTGAAAATTGGCTCGTTCCAAGTCGGACTTTCTCGGTTAACAAATGTAAAATAAAATAAAATAAATAAAAAATAAATATTGACCCTGTTATTTTATTTGAAGGGATAAGGTGCACTTTGCAGTTGGACAGGTAAATTACTTTAATATGGTAACAGTGACCACATTCATTTAGTACAAGAGTGTTAGAAGGTGCTGTTAAGGTGGTGCATAGTTTTCAAGGGGTTTCAGTGGTATGGGATCAGGCATGTGTACTCTTAACTTTGTTGGATTGGTTTTAATGCATCCTATTCAGAGAGTCAGTCAGTAGTCTATAAAATAGTATTTAACTGTCAGTATGGCAAGGACACCAGGAACAGTGGGACTAATCACTATTTCTGTCAACATCAGGGCCATGAGATCTTTATTCCCTTTCTACGCTGTAATGCCAGTAAGTAATTAAAATAAAATAAATATGACAGGGGCAGTGTTGTAGGTTCTTGATGGACAGGTTTGTAGTTGACTCTGTGCTCACTAACACTGCTTATTCCAAAGTAAATTAAAATTTCAACTGCTTTATCTTGCTTTGCATATTTATTTTGACAGTAATTCCTGTCAGTTAGCTTTGTGTTAGTGAAGCTTTCTGCTGACTCCTTTTTTTCATTAGTTGACATTTAGCTTAAAGAGCTAACCATTAGGGCAAAGCTCTGGAGAGCTGGGTTCTAAGCTATGAAGGGGATATTTTTTGCTTTGTTGTTGTATGTTCTTGACAGAATAGGGGGCACACAGGACACAGATAATGAAACCCTTTCCCTGTATCATACTTTTAATTACTCTTGGGTAATAGCAGTATAATTAGGGGATAATCCAAATTTTGTTTTGGTCAAGAATAATTAATACTTTTAACTGAGACATAGAAGGTGTAAAGTTAAGGCAAACAAACATACATTTTGTGAAATGAATGTGGTGTAAGTATTGTAAAGGAACTAATTAGAGAAAATTAAAAGGAATTCATGGCATTTTTTACATAAAGGATAATGTTCAGGAGGATGAATGTGATTTAAGTTAAATCAGGAACTGAGTGATTTTTGTAATGTCAGACCAAATGACAGTTGTTAAAATGTGAAATCATATAATAAATAACAAGAATTATTTGTTTATTTATTGATATTTGATTACCAGAAAAGTCTGACTAGGTAGTTGCCCATTTTCAGCAGGAGCCCAGGGAGAAAAGCTTCAAAACATTACAAAACATTTTAAGGAAAATACTCTTACAGTCTTTAAAAATAATATGAAGAACAACTACAGTTTAAATAATTATACTAAACTAGACATAATATCAAACCATTGGCTAAGAATAGATGCAAGTTGTATTACAATGATTTAATATTTAGAGAAATTTTAGCCAGTTTATAGAGAAATTAAAAGTAAGTTAGTATGATACAAAAAGGAATTTCAATATGAAGTGAGAGAAAAAAGGCTTATGGTCAATATGAAGTGAAAGAAAATAACTTGGGAAACTGTTAAAATGGCATTTTCTATTAAGGTTTTGGTGCTTATTCGTTCAATGTTATTAGACTGAAGGTGTTTTAATAAAACAAACACAAAAACAATAAATATAAAAATAATGAGGCTAGAGATACCCTGGTGGATTAGAAACAGGAGTGATAGGGGAAATGATAATTTAACACCTTATTTGGTACAGATTAAAAAAGATCATATTTATCAAGTTTGGAGAACTGGTAACTAGAAACAGTGCAATCGTAAGGTTTGAAGGGTTGAGTTAGGGTTTATCCAGTCAGCTTAGGTTCATTCATAAAAAGTCATCGCAAGCTTTCAGTTTTCTATTTCTGTCTATTTTAGGGTCATCAATAATGTAGATACTCAAGTCCAAAAGGAGAAGGATTGACACCAGAGGTGAAGGAGCTGTTTTCTGAGACTGAAGCCATTCAGGTGCGGCCAAGATCTGCAGGTACAAGAAAACACAGTGTGACAGGTGTGGATGAAAAGCTTCTTATTCCAGGCATTTTGACTCAAAGGAAACCCAAGAGAGACCATAATGAACATCTACTGCCTGCTAAGCCTCCTGCTCCATTGGTTTAGGTTTCAAGCCATGAATGTGAAGATAATGAGGGTATATAGGTAATTGGGGAGTGTTTCAATGTTAATAGGCATCCCACTGAAAAATATCTAGAGAAGGTTTTAAATGATTTACCTGAGGAAGGCAGGGCTAGACTATTTGACATGGTTTTAGATAAAGGTTTTGCTGCAGTACAGGTTACTTCTAGGGAAGTCAACATTATTTGTTCACAGTCTTCTCTACTGGATCTGAATAATGTGGGCAGTATTAATACTTTGGAGTCTGCAGCACTAGTGTACAAGGCCAAGTTCCAGGCAACTTGAGAAGATAGGAGTTACCCAATTTCTTGCTCCCATGTCATTTGCTACACCTTGCTGCAGTATATCATGTGGCCCCATTACCCCAGGGTCTCCTATATTAGCTCATGTCCACAACTTCATTAGACAGAAGATCATTAAAGGAGATTATGTACATTTTTTTGAGTTAATAGATTTGGAAGGCATTCAATGCCTTTTAGATGTGGCAAAAACCTGGGATAAATGGGAGGCCAGCTTTGTGGTTGGTATGGCAATTTTAATTAAGAAACATTGTCTCCCAGCCTTATACATACTGGCTTACTTCATAACTATCAGATAAGTTCACCTCACTGGGGAGGGGCGCAACATGGATAGATTATGATCAGCAGTTTAGAAAATGAAATGCAGTAGATACACCTCTAAAGTGGGGAAAGAGACATTCTGATATGTGGCTATGCTCAATGCCAGACAAACTGGCCCTGGCTAGCTGCTTTACTCTGAGTCTACACCTAAACAGAAATATATTTGGGCCGTTAATACTGGAAAATGCACTATGCTGTGTTGCAAATTTACCCATACATGTTCACAATGCACCAAGAAGCACCCAGTTTCAACGTGTTGGAATAAATTAGGCCAGCAGGCCCCCTGTGGGTGGGTCAGGTGTTGCTGAGAAACAATCTCAGAAACAAGATTTCAGTCAAGGGGCCAGTGGCCCTTTTGCAGACAAAAAGGCACTGGCTGCTTTCGTAACCAGCCCAAGCTGGAACATCACTCACTCCTCTAATAAGATTAAGGCTCTAGGACTATCAAAATAAGTATTTTTCATCATTTTTGATATAAAGATTTTTCAAAGATTTCCCTTTAGGTTCGTTTGCCCATTTAGATAACAAAGTATGTAAAAATCTTCAGTCGGTGAAAGTGAAGAAGGGCGTTGTGCAGAATTTCTTTGGAAGGGAGCTAATAGAGGGCAGACTGTCAGGTCCATATAGCACCCCCCCCCCCTCCATGGGAGGCATTCAGAACGTTCCCCTATTGAGCTGACCCCAAAAAAGGAACCAGGCAAATTCCAGCTGATGCATCATGTTTAATTTCTGTGGGGTCATCGATTAATGATTTCATAGACAAGCAATTATCTGAAGTTCAGAAGTTCCCTACACTTCATAAGACAAAGCCTCCTTTCTAGTCAAGCAATTCTCTGATCCATGGTTAATGAAGTTAGATATTCAGTCATTTAATACCAATTCACAAACAGGACTGGCTGCTGCTAGGCTTCAACTTCCAAGAGTAGTACTATTTCAATAAAAGTATGCCAAAGGCTGCTGTACTAAGTGTGACACATTTGAGGTTTTCACTACAGCACTCCATAGGCGTTGTCAGGTTAAATCACAGATGCAGACAGCAGTGCACTACTTGGATTAGTTTTTGATAACTGGTGAGGGGGAAGAGGGGGGAGCACTGAAGGAATGATAAATTTCATTTCTGTATGTCAGAAGTTAGTGGTTCCTTTAGTGGAAGTCAAGATAGAGGGCCCATCCAAAAAAATAGCATTATTGGGCATCAACATTGATGCAATTAGTTTAACTTTCAATGTACCAGAAAAAACAACTCTGTAAATAAAAAATATTGACTGAGGATTTTTTTTTTAAATTAACAAATCTCTTCACAGGATCCTTAATTTTGCATGCAGAGCAGTCTCCATAGGCAGGACACTTCTGTGATCTTTTTTGGTTCTTGGCTATGTGGCTATCCTCTTTCTAAGAATGCAGTAAGAGAGACATAGCCTTCCTAGAAATATTCCCCATCTGGGTTCCCACCCTAGTACAGAAAGATCACTTTAGAAGCAGAAGAGCAGTTTTCTTCTCAGATAACCAGTCCGTTGTTGCAGCTTTACAGAAGAGTTCTTCCCATTCTAACTGGGTACAATCAATCCTGAGACTACTGGTGCTATTAGGTCTGCAGATTAACCTGTGATTTTCAGCTAGGTGCATGCCTTGCAAACACAGTGCCATAGCTGATAGCCCATGGCAGCAGAGACATGTCAAGAAGCTACTACAATCACAGAAGGAGTGTGGCTGATTGGTCAGGACTAGCTTTACCAATGGTTGCAAGCACCAGGAAGGCCTGTTTTTCAGCAGTTTAGTCTTTCAAGGGTTTTTACTTTAGCCTACCCCATGAAGGCAGGAAGTGGTCAGTATCTTTTATAATGCTGTACCTTTTAAACAGGAGTTTATTTAGGAAAGCAGCCCGCACCCTGAGATTGCACTTATTGGCTCTAGTATGGGTGACCAAACTATTGGGTTTGCTTGACTTTACTTCATATACTGATCAGTTGACAGGATTGTTAACAGATGGGCCAACATCAAAGGGTAAAGATCAGACTACAGGAAAGCAATAAGCAAAGATTTGTAAGCAATCCTGATATTAAGGGTTCAATCGATAACTGTTGACTTACATATATTTTGTCATTTAGTCAATGTTACTTACATGACTGTATATGGGCACTTTTAGAATCAGTGAATTACTATTACAACTGTCTTAGGAAGACATCACAGTTTCTAATGATCGGGTCAGTGTTTGGGTCAAGAAGTCAAAGGCTGATCCATTCAGCCAAGGATAATACATTCATTTAGGGAGGTCTAGTAAGTACTTAACCTGCTCAGTCCATTGGCCAGAAGTACCGCTTTGTCTGGTTTCAGCAGTTTTGCCCAAGACCCCTATATTCACTTTGCCATCAGGATGCAGGATAACACCCAAGAAAGTTAATAACATGGTTTCTAAGTTTTTTTTTTTTTTTGAGTTAGGGCATTTTACCAGAGGACATTTATTTATTTAACATTTGTTTACCGGGAAAGTCTGACTTGGAATGAAGCCAATTTTCAGTGGAGGCCTGTGGAAAAATGTTTCAAACGCATGTCTTTGTAGGGTGGGAGGAAACTGGAGTACCTGGAGAAAACCCACATGAATGCAGGGAGGACATGCAAACTCCACACAGGAGGCACTCCAGCCGAGAATCCCGCTGTACCACTGCACCGTCCTTTCTTCCAATTCTTTTAGAATCAGGATGGTGTCAGATTTGGCAGTTCATGGACCATCTGCACAGTTTTAAAGAAGGACTGGCTGATGGTCTTCGAGTGCTTCCTTTTCTTATATTTGATGTTAACTGAGTCATTTTTTTCTTTTTCAAGCAGGTAGTCCTTCTTGCTGATAGGATATTCGTTTCTTGCTAGAGTAGTAGTCAGGGCATCAGTCCATTTAGAGGGTTTGAACCTCTTCCTTGATATGGCTTTTGGACTTTTCGTTAGCAAGGCTTTCCTGGCTTGTCCTGGTTTCAACTATAGGACATTATTAAAGGAATGTTCTGATTTGGCTTCACTCCATGAGGTTGAGTATATGCCACTCAGGATCAATTACAGGCTGGAAGAGGCAGGACCGGCCTTTGGTCAGTTGGTGCCCTAGGCAAAAGGTCTCTACAGCTCCCCCCAACACCACCCTGTGCCCCTATCCACCACCTCAAAACAAAACACATGCAACACATACTTCAATAAATCAGTGTGTCAATCAATCACAGCCCTTAAGGCCAAACACCATGCCTGATACACTAGTAATAGGTGACTCTATAGTCAGACACACTGATGTCCCGCTTACCAGGCTGAACAAGGAGAGGGTGACTGTGAGCTGCCTATCGGGAGCTAGGATCCACCACATAACACACGCACTCAGGTCACTCCAAAGCAAGTACAAATATGACTCCGTCATTGTCCATGCTGGCGTGAATGACCTGAGACGTACCTCCCTGGACTACATGAAAAGAGACATAGAGGAGCTCTCTGATTATGTAGCCCAGGCTGGTATGACCCTGACCCTGAGCAGCATCTTGCCTCACCAAGAATGATGCCACAATACAAAGACAAGATGATCAGCTTTAATAATTGGCTCAAGTACTGGTGTCATTCTAAGGGGATCCAATGTCTGTCTGCCTGGGATGACATGTTGGACAAGCCATGCTGCTTCGCAAGGGACGGCTTGCACCTGTCACCACTGGGCTTTCGGATATTGGCTAAGGCTCTTGCCACCCCCATAGTGCCTTTTTTAGACAAGGCTCAAAAGACAAACCCACCTCCTTAGATAACAAAAATGGAAAAAAACTAAGGGTAATGCTGCTCAACGCCAGAAGTCTAAATCTCAAGATGCAGGCACTCAATGCACTCCTCAGTATGGAGAACATCGACGTCTGTGCAGTAACTGAAACCTGGTTCAAGGCTCCTGAGAGCACCCCAGCACTACCAGGCTATACCTCGTATCATGCTTTTCAGCCCCAAAACCCGGGCCATACCACAAAGGGAGGGGGAGTGTCCATATTCATCAAGGACACCCACACCTCCAGGTTAGTAGCAACACATGAAGCAGCGGAGACAATACAGGTGCAACTAACCATAGGCAAAACTGCTATGCAACTGGTAGCATGTTACAGACCACCCTCTGAATCTCAGGAAACCCACTCAGCCTTCCTGAAGACATTGGAGGATATGAATGTATCACAAAATACCATCATACTGGGAGACTTCAACTACCCTAACATAGATTGGGTACTTTATTCTAGCCCTAACACCCTAGCCCAAAGGTTCCTGGAATTCATAAATTCAAATGCACTGGAACAACTAGTTACCTCTCCCACTAGGGAAGATAATATACTAGACCTGATCATCACAAACATGGGGACAAAATGCTCCACACCAGAGGTATACTCCTCACTAGTGAGATCTGACCACAAACTAATCACCCTGGATATACATATCCCACCTCCACCCCCAGCACAAAAGACCACAGTGAAAAACGTCTCAAAAGCAGACTTCACTCTTCTTAAGACTGAGATGGTATCTTTTAAGCCCACTGGGCCAGTGGATACCACATCCCACAATGCTGAATCCTTCACAAATGCTTTCTATGGACATCTCCAAGAATGCATGGATCATGCAATCCCAAATAAATCCAAGTCCCTCTCCACCAAAGGCAAGCGTCCTGTCTGGTGGACCTCAGCCATTAACAAATTGTATAACAAAAGAAGGAAGCTACTGCACGACAGAGCAAAATCCCATAAAGGGAAGACATCTCTGATCAACACTAGCAGAAAACTACGTTCTCTCATAAAAACATCCAAGGCCAACTTTGAGAGAAAAATCTCTAAGGACACTAAAGATAACCACAAAGCCTTCTTCAGCTATGTTAGAAACCTGGGCGGAAACCCTCAGATATGCTCAGAGTTAGTTCACAACAACAAAAAATACACTGAACCCAGAGATATTGCCAACATTCTGGCTGACAGGTTCAGTGCAAATTTCTCCCCTCCCTCACCCCCAAAAGAAGAAATACTTATCCCAGCTGAATGTAATCTCCCTGTCATCTCAGATGTCCAGGTGAGAGCTGCCCTCAGCAAAGCTAAAAACACAGCATCAATGGGACCTGACGGCATCCCGGGTTGCATGCTACGTGAACTCCAAGAGGAGCTAAACCCGCACATAAAAATGCTATTTAACCTTAGCCTTACTACAGGATATGTACCTGAACACTGGCATACAGCAACAGTGGTCCCACTCCACAAAGGGGGTACCTCTACAGACCCTGGGAACTACCACCCCATAAGCTTAACCAGCCTGGTCTGCAAAGCTATGGAAAGTATCATTATGGAACTCATAAACAGAGACATTGGGGACTTACAGACACTTGACCCTACCCAGTTCAGCTTTGTAAAGGGCAGATCCTGCCTTTTGAACCTGGTTGACTTTTTCGAAACAGTCACTACAGCCATTGATGAGGGCAAAGCAGTCCATACAGCCTACCTGGACTTGGCTAAGGCCTTCGACACAATGCCCCACTCAGGCATCATAGATAAGCTCAACAGCTTAAATGTAAACACTTATGTCACTAGATGGGTTGCAAACTGGCTAAAGGACAGAACCCATAAAGTTAAAATCGCTGGAGCAATGTCAGACTCAAAGCCAGTCACAAGTGGTGTCCCAAAGGGATCTGTCCTGGGACCCCTCTTGTTCGGCATTTATTTCTCAGATGTTAAAGCAAACATGGGAGGGTTGTGGCTGACAAAGTTTGCAGATGACTGCAAACTAGGTGCCATAGTTGATACACCAGCGGACACATACATCCTACAAAAAGGCCTCACAGAAATGGACAACTGGTGCCGGAGTCATGGCCTTAAACTAAATGCCAAAAAATGTATAGTCATCCCCTTTGGGAAAAACAAAGTACCCACAAATTATCACATAGACAGCAACCCACTGAGCACGGAAAAAGTAATCAGAGACCTAGGGACCCAAGTCGACAGCGACCTCTCATTTGACACCCACGTTGCCAAAGTGGTTCGAAAAGCATTTTACCTTGCACACCTTATCATGAAGGGATTCACATCCAGATCCAAGGATGTCATTGTACCCCTATACTCCTCCCTCATCAGACCCATGATTGAGTACAATGCCCCATTTGGTATGTACCTCACCTGGCATTTGCAACAGCTGGAGAGACCACAAAAGTACCTCACCAAGAGGATCAAGGGTCTCCAACATATGTCTTATTCTGCCAGACTAAAGAAACTCCAGCTCTATTCAGTAGCATACCGCCTGCTCAGAGTTGATCTCTGCCTGACGTACAAGGCCATGTCCAATCAGGAACTGATGGACATGCTCCACCTCAAAAAATCCAAATCCATCAGAACCACGAGAGCTAAAGACTTAAATCTCGGCACAAGTATGAATAGGACATGCTGGAGGGATAGATTCATAACCCAGAGGCTTCCCATGCTCTGGAACAAGATCCCAGTTCATGTTAGGCAGAGCCCCTCACTGACTCTCTTCAAGAGAAATCTTGATGAGTGGATGGGAGATCGTAAGTTTACCCCAGGGGTCACATCTGTGTCACTACTAGACAGGGGCACAGTAAACTAATTCTATTATATAAGGGGACCTTCATTGTGTCACTACTAGACAGAGGCACAGTATTCTAAATCTATTCTGTGCATTTTGTACCATTTTATGGGGTGGCGAAAGCCACATCACTATGGCTAGGCTTACAAATGCCCCAGGGCAGATAGCCTAGTACTAAACTATGAAACTATGAAACTATGAAACTATCCTGGTCTACCTACAACATTCAGATTACTGGAAAAACGCCCCTGCTAGATCAGTGCTCTAGGAGTCGCCTAGTTGGCCTATGCCTAAGGCCGGCTATGAGAACAGGTATGATCATAATGACCAGCAACAAGAGAGGATTATGCTATGTGGTGGTTGTATGTTTTAGCATTGTTTATTTAGATGAACTTTTGGTATATGCCTCTGCCACATTATGTGAATTAATAAATGGTCACATCTTCAAATTGTGTGTATTTTATTGACTCCTGCTGGAATGACAAGAGCTGTTTGTCACCTGCAGAGGCAAAAAGGAGAAGGGCCCCTTGGTGATGTTATTTAACACTGTGACGTTCCATTCAGTCTCAGGAACTGAATCCATCCATCCATATTGAGTGATTCATTTTTAGAGCTGACTAGCACCCCCATTTGGGTTCCCCATTTCTTCACTGGCCTCTGGCAAGGTTGATAGTATGAATAATACCACCCTTAAATCATAGATTCATCTTGCGGTCTGTTGACATCACCCTAGCTATTAATTTGGAGATGGAAAAAGTTGTGATTACTTATTTGGTTACCAGTAAGATTGATTGAGGTATGCCTCTTAGGATCAATTGCAGGCTAGAACAGGCAGGGCAACACTGACCTGCAACATAAGAAGTTGATGTTAGGTGGTGGTATTTCTTAGCATTGTTAATTTATGAAATTCCGTGGTGATGTTTTGCATTATGTGATTTAATAAATGGTCATACCGACAAATTGTGAATGTTTTATTGACTCCTGCTGGGGTGACAAATGAAAATAACATTGCTGAAGTTATTGCAGATATGGTGGCCATGTTTATATTTTGCAAGCTTCAATACCTTTGGCAAAATGGTTGATGAATGATGTGAATGCAGATTTAATACAGTCAGAAAATGCTAACTTAACTAGGATAGCCAGTAAACAAGCAAACAGAATAGAGGATACAAATAATATATTAAGAGATTATTTAAATGCAGTCACAACACACACTTACACAATAACATCTACACAGTGCTAAATCTATCCTTTTACCTTTCCCCTACTCTGACCTTAACCTGGAAACACTCGCCTGCACACACAGTTAAATATTGTCATACACACAATTACACACACACTACTAAATCTATCCCCTTTCCTAGTCCTTACTCTAGCCCTGGCCCTCACACACACACACACACACACACACACACACACACACACACACACACACACACACACACACACACACACACTCATAAACATCATACATTTGCACTACTGTACTTTGTGCTAAGCCTAACCCTGTTCCTGCCCTTAAGTCTAACCTTATACATATGTTACTAAAAAGAATGACTCTTAACAAGAAGGTTTGTCTGAATCATGTTTATGTCCATTTTCCCACCAATTAGGAAAGGGGCCCATTATTTTCCTTTTTCAATCAGTTTTGTTTTGATACTTTTAGATTTGACTAAGTGTTCTGTTGACATGAAGGCATCAACATGATTTATATAGCTAGGGTGGCACAAAGGCTGCTTGGGAACAAGGTGTTAAATGGCATCAGCAAATGCAAGTGGTGAGGAAGTGCAGGAAAGATATTCAGAAATGAGTGAGAATACTGTATTTGTCATTGCAGCTGAAGCGCTGAAACTCAGTTTCTGTTATATTGTTGAGATTACACTTAGAAGGAACCTTTTTTTTTTCATCACTGTAGACTGGTGTGGGGGACAAATCAAGAAACTGCACATGGTCCAGATAACCTAGCTATGTTTCTGCCTGAAACTGATGGTGATATTAGTTGCAAGCCTTTTTTTTTTCAGTTTTGCTTTTATTTTTTTTTTGGGAGACGAGCCTCCACTCTACAACATCCAAGCCCCATTACGTATACATACTAAACCCAATGCAAGACTACAAGAACAAGAGAAGCAAACTGCAAGGATGAAAAATTAACTTGCACAACAGTTGTGTCACAACAGAGCTGATAAATGTAAATAACATCCTGGGACTTCTATATTTGTTGAGCTACCATTTGTCAAATGGCAAATCTTCCTATTAGACACACCCACACACATGTATATCTATATCTATCAATATGTACCTCTGTCTGTATTTATATATATATATATATATATATATATATATATATATATATATATAGATAGATATGCTCAATGGGCACATAAAAAGAAGTTCCTTTCCTACAAGAATTACTGCACAAAAATGTGATGTTTCAAGTGTGCAATATTACATGCAAGTTTGTGTATTCTGCAGATGTTACGCCATGCCCTGTAATTTTGTATTGCCTGCATAGATAGATAGATAAACAGACATGCAGATAGACAGACAGACAGGCATATAAATAAAATCTGACATTAATATTTACATTGCCATGTAACTGGTATTTGGGCTTGATTTGAAGATAAAATCCTGACATTAAAGTTGGTTGGTGTAGATCCTGACATTAAAGTTGGTTGATGTAGACATATATCTGACATTTAGCCTTGATTTGTTCTAACTGAATCAATAAGCACCATGCCATTTCTCTTTTGTTTCATTCTGATTTAACAAAATGTTGTTGATGTGTTAATAATAAGAGGCTGGTGGGGAAAAGGCAGTATCTACATTACTATGCAAGATAGTGTCCTCACACAGACTACTTTGACAAGCTTTTCATAACCAGGCATTTACAGTCTAAATGAAGGCATACCCAAGCACGTAATGGAGGTGGGAGCACAGGAACTTTATAAAGTAGGCTGGGCAGCCATGATAGATCCATTGAAGTGTGGGATGGCGTTTACTGGGCAACTCCCAGTAAAAAAAGGACAAAGAGTGAGTGGAAGCTCATTCCTGGATGGTAATATTCCTACATCAGAAAACCCAGCCTAATCTTGTCCCTCATAAAAATAGTGTAGATCAAATGAAACACTGAATACAAGCACTGAAGTGCATGAAGAATTTGTTGTTCAGGGTTAGTCTAGCAAACTCCGTGATTTATGCCATGGTGATCTGAAAGGGAGATCAAATTTAGAGTCAAGGAATAATTTTTTTTTTTTTTTTCCCACAAAATGTATTTAGGTTTTTGCTGTCTTCAGTATGTAAGTATTAAGTTATGGGGTAAGCTCTTTGAGTTATGTCAGGCAGAAGGTAAGACTTAAAAAGGTTAATGTAAGAAGGTTAGTGTGGTAGGACAGTGTTCTTCCTGGTCATCCTTCCTCTATATTTTGTCCCATTTGCCATTTAAAATAAAACATGGCATAAGTGCATGTTCTCCCATGGCAGAGTGCTAGTATCCCATGGAATGTACTTTGGGATAAGATTATGCACCAAAGAATAATGTACTGAAGAAAGGTTCATAAAATAAAAATAAAAACTGAATATCTGCATGGGAAACAGGTATGGTTAGGTCTTTCTCTCTGTCTGTCTCTTTCTTTCTCTCTCTGACTCTCTTTCTGTCTCAGTATCTATCTATCTATCTATCTATCTATCTATCTATCTATCTATCTATCTATCTATCTATCTATCTATCTATCTGTCCATATGTAGCCAGCTTTTACTGGCCTACTTGTTGATTACCTCTCTGTATCTAATGATGGGTTAAGACAATAGAGAAATTCAGAGGAGCAACAGTAGCCACAGTAGTGTAAGGTAATAAAAAAGGGCTGCTGACACCCCATTAGTTACCCCAGCTTCTCGGCTGGTGATTACAAAATACCATATGGAGGATGTCTGGCTTCACTCCTTTTGTCTGTTGTCCTAATTACCTGTATAATTCACTGCCATATTGTTTTTGATCTGAGTCTACCTCAGAGGTATTTAATAGAGACTTGAGAAACTCCTTCATTTTCTAAGGTATTCTCATACTCTTACTGAAGATATTGCCACAGCTTCATCCGATTTACATATTTAATGTAATTAATCACGTTAAACCCACTTTATATCCATATTAGTTTCTATTTATTACATTCTAACTTAATATTGGGATGTAAAGAAGTATCTGAGTAAGTGTAGTTTTATTGCCTGTATGTTCATTTTAACTGTAACAAGCCGAGACAGTGCGGAGACTTGTATTAGCTCTATCAAACTTGACAGCTTTACGTGCTGACTGTGTGCACACAGAATCCTACAGTTCAGCTATAAGTTTTACACCGCTGCTTTCTATCTGCATCATATCTTCTCTCTTGGTAACTTAATCCACTTATATGTATTCACATTCACACATTTACAGCCTGTTAAGTATGTCCCAGTAAAATAACAGCTGCTTCCTCTTCTAGTCTGTTTCTGTCTTTCTCCTGCCTAGAACAATACAGGAGGGCATATTTTGCTATGGCAGAAGTAGCACAGATTTCATTATTGATCTGTGTTAACTGTCTGAACCGGGGAATGCATTCAGTCAAGCAACAGGGAAGAGGGAATCAACATCTTAAAGGGCCGTGCAAACAATATGCCTGACAGAACCCAACAACTGCTTTTCTGCTGTTTTTCGATTTGTTTTGTACAGGTTTCCCAGGCACAAAAATCTCACAGTTATTAGATCTTTGTGTCAACTGAGATGAAGGTCCACATCTTATTGTGACACACTTAGCCTTGTTTGGTTTAAATTTGGGTTATATGTTTATAACTGTATCTCAGGAACATTTTCCTTCACTCTGGTTCTGTATAACTTAATACAGCAATGTATTTAATTATTTAACAGGCCATCAGTAATCAGTATTGCTGCATGAATGACCATTAATAAAAGTGAAAATGTTGGTGTTTATTTATTTATTTACATTTGTTTACCAGGATACTCTGACTGGGATCAAAACCCCTTTTCAGCAGAAGCCCGGGGAGAAAAGCTCCATGTTTGCATTAAAGATACATATCATATTTATACAAAGGCCACAAAGCTCCATGTTTGCATTAATGATACATATCAAATGTATACAAAGGATACAAATAGTGTTATAATACTGGGCATACATGGAGCATGAAATTTTATAACAGCAGACAAAGAGAAGTTATAAAACTAGTTTGGGAAAATTATGTACCATGTCAACAGGAAAAGCTCTATAACTTGATTGCAATAGAAGTTATATACCTAGATTTCAGTGGAGATTTGAATAATGAAAGGCATACATAAAGCTGTATAAAGAAAGTACAGTGGCCATACAAATTACATGGAAGAAGTTATAAACATAAACTATGGTGAATGTTTGTGTAAGTAGATTCTCAGCTGCTTCTTACCAGGCATCTGTGAATGTGGTCACATGTTACTGATGGCAGCTCTTGCCAATACCTTCTTGATTGGAATTAATGGCATTATGAATGAGACGGAGGAGAAAGAGGAGGAAAAAGGAGAGACAGTAGTTGGGTGGGTATGTTTTGGGTGTATGAGTAGCAAACTGAAAGCACTTTACAGATGCATACCTCATACACGTGCACAAAACTGCATGTCTGTGGATGCATCCATATACAAAATGGAAGCAGGCAGCTAGAATTTCAAAAAGGTTGAATGCAAATATACCATGGGCATTCTTGCAGTATTGATTTTAGTGATGGATGTTACTGTATACAAAGTCCAACTAATTTTCTGATGCGGGATATTTTTTGGATTGGTATCACTATCTCTTTTTGCCCATTTTTGTCTCTTCACAGCTGACCATTGGTTACACCCAGGGCATTCACCTTGTCACCATGCACAATGGCCCTTCCTAAATAATTGTATACAGATCTAACATAGAATGGCACTTCATGACTAATATAGACAGCCCCCACCCACAATGGCCCTTGATGACTAATAGCAGACCACCCCCACCCACAATGGCCATTCCTGACTAATAGCAGTCAACCCCCACTCAGAATGACCCTTCCTGACTAATAGCAGATAGCCTCCACTCAGAATGATCCTTCCTGACTAATACCAGACAGCCCCCAACCAGAATGGAACTTCCTGCTTAATAGCAGACAGAGCCTACCCATAATGCCCTTTTCTGACTAATAGCAGCCAACCCTCACTCAGAATGGCACTTCCTGACTAATTGCAGAGAGCCCACTCAAAATGGTCTGCTGCACTCATCTACAATCTCAGTTTCTGTCCTGTCTGATATTAGTGTTAATTTAACATACAGCAGTACCAACTCAAAATGTAAAATCATGGAATCACTACCCTTCTTTGCCATCCCTTTATTCTAGCCACATCAGAAAGGCCCTGCTTCAAATATGCATCTGTCATTTTGAATTCCTTACCCAGCTATTGGAAATAAGTCAACCATTTCTCTTTGCAGAACAGCACTTCTTTCACAACTTACAAAATCCTGTCAAAGGAACTGTTTTTAAAACACTTGTCATTTATAGTAATAATTCTATTTTGCTTCTTCCTCTCTTTTCTCATACCATCCTAAATTAACCTAACCTTTCAAAATTAGCAGTTGCTATTTATCAATTCTCCCTTGTGAACACCACTTTTGAAATTAATATCTGCTATTTAACAGTTCTTCTTTGTTTTGCTACATCTTTTCTAACTTTCTTTTCTTCACCTGTATTTATTTTTTATATTATATTATTGTAATTGGTTACCGCGGTGGTGGTGCTGTGGTAGCATTGTGACCTCACAGTAAGACATTGTCCTGTTCGATTCTCAGCTAAAGCATCTTCTGCGTGAATGGGCGTACCTTCGTTTGAAGGTTGTGCGTTAGGCCTGGCAAGTCAGTACGTAAAAATCTACTGCCAATCATTAGCAGACCGGAGTTCCGCTGTGGCGACCCCTAACCGGGAAAAGCCGAAAGATACAACAACATTGTAATTGGTTACTTTATTTAACCATTGTATTATCAACATATACTATGAAATATAACTATCACGTACCTGACTTTATAACTCAGTTGTCACACTCTTACACAGCTTTTTGATTTATATCATAATTAACATGCATGTTATTGCACTATTAGAGGCGTAGCTATGGTGGGATGAAGGGTGTGGCTGTCCCCGTAGCAAGATGTTTTGTGGCATGATTTGCAGATGTCAATAGGGCAGTACCATGTATGAAACCTTCAGTTGTTATCACAAATACAATGGTGGCATTTCAAACTGAATGCTGAAGTTGTATTTGCGGTGATGGCTAAAGCACCAAAGTGCTTCGTGTATGTATTTTTACAGTAAAAAGCCACTTGTTATATTTGCATTTTTTTTTAATCCTCCACATGGACAGGACTTTTTTTCTCACCAACTTAAGAGTTGATGTGGAGGCAGATCTGGGAACTGAACAGTGCACCAGATAACCTGGCTATGGTTCTGTGCATTGTAGTTATCATCCAACTACAAGCTTATTTTGTCTTATGGTAGGACTAAAAAAAAAAGCCTTACACAACACTACAAGTTTTGTGGTAATTAAAAAGATAACGGTCTACATTTTCCTTGGACCAGACAAGCTCTCGGTTTTCTCTGGCAATCTAACAGTGTTCATTTGTGATATGCACATGGATTGTAACATTCACAATGCAGACTTTTTACCTTATGCACTAATGCAATGCATGCTGGGTTTGTTTAAATATGATTATCCACACACACGTGTGTGTGTGTATATATGTGTGTGTGTATATATATATATATATATATATATATATATATATATATATATGGGGTCTATTTCTCTTTATCAAATGGATTTCACCGAACTTCACATAACTGACATCACTTCTATGAAAACTCACTATTTCGAAAGATCACTTTTCCAATGGTCATTTTAGTGAGCCACTTACTGTGCTGCTGGTGGTTCGAGACGTATAACTAGGCATTGTTGATGTACCTTCATGATCACCATATTGGTTGTGTGGAATGGTGAATAAGCTGGTAGGTTTAGAAATATGTAGCATTTTAAACAGTAGTTTGAGAGCGGTCATAGGTTTTTAGTGGAGTATGGATTGGGAAATCAACCCTTGTTGCCACTGTAGTGCGATCTCAGAGTTGTTATATATATAATTTGAAGGGAGTGTGGGGGATGCAGCCCTCCACATGGGTGGTGCAGGGGGGCTTGCTCCCTGCAAAAACTGTTATGACTATGTGTTGTGTGATTTTTTAATTAGTTGTTGTATTGGTGTGTCGGAGTTCAGAAAAGTGATCTTTCGAAATAGTGAGTTTGCTTAGAAGTGATGTTGGTTATGTGAAGTTTGGTGAAACATCCATCCAATAAAGTGAAGTAGACCCATATATTATGTATAGATACATATATATATATATATATATATATATATATATATATAGAGAGAGAGAGAGACAGCTAGACATATAGATATATACAGATATGCCCCCCAAGCCCCCTCCTACTTAAATATACCAACTCCGAGATCGCACTACAGTGGGGAAACACATAAATTCCCTTTCCCCACTGTAGTGTGCTTTGGCACCTGTGTTTCTTAATGGTTCGTTGAACCGTTCTTCGCGGAAGTGCACTTTCGCATGACTGAGAATCCACTGTTCGTTTTCGAAGAAGTGGATTTTTGGTCTTTTTCAGTAGACCCATATATATATATATATATATATATATATATATATATATATATATGTGTATAGATATGTGTGTATATAAAGAGCAGGGCCGGCCTTAGCTGAAACGGCGCTCTAGGCGAAGTACTGCTCTGGCACCCCTTAAGCCCCACCCACACCATACTCAAGGAACACCTGTATTTGAGCCACACCCACAGATAGGTCACTCCCACAAAATCCACTCCAGTTCTTTCAATGTTTAAATGCATGAAAAATCAGTCATACTGTAGCAAACACCTTGTAATCTAAGGTGGTTGCATAGGGTGACCATCCCCATGACCCAGCACTAGGTGCATTGGCTGGAGCAGTCTAAGGCAGCTGCAGAGGCTACACATGCTGCACCACAACTGAATCTGCAGAAATAGGAGACAAAACTAGGATTTCAATTTTACATGCTAGACAGTGACATACTGTATGTACACCTCACCACCTGTTGGAGCTGTTCATGAAAACCCCCTTGTCACCTATGCTACTGTACAATACAGTGGTCATTAGTCTCCCTCACCTCCCATTGGTGCTGCAGCTCAGGGTGATACTTGTGCAGGTCACTATAGTGATGCTTTTTCACTGCTTACCAGAGCAGGTGATTCCAATGGCAGCTTTTACGGCACCCCAGGTGGTTGCCTAGTTCGCCTATGCATAAGGCCGGCCGTGAGTATAAGATTGGGAAGCTTATAAACATTGCAGATACTGCCATCTGAGCACACAAAACTATCACATGCTATACACGTAGCTGTATAGATAATATTTAGAGTCTTACAACTAGCTGACACCTTAAATACAAATCTCTGCTTTGAGATAGGATGTATAAATTCATTTGAAGCATCAATAGAGGAACAATGCTTACAGGATCCATATGGATGAGTGCCATTCAATCTTGAAGGCACATCCAAGGCAACCTCAATGGGCTCATAGTCTCTGTAGCAAAGACATCTCGTAAGAGATTTTTTGTTTTTATAGGTATAATGTGGTTTTGTGACCACGATATTCTTAATCCTGTCATCCATGGTCAGAATATTCCAATTAGCATCTATTGCCTGTCTTATTTTCCTTAAATCACTGGCATAAGGTAACACTAATAGGAGACTCTGAGGACTCATTTTCCCACCATGCTGTTCCACATGGGGGACATCCGAAAAATAAGGGTGTGCTGTTGTAGACCTCTGTGACATTGCACCTTCTCTCATCCTTCTTGTCTCTTTTTTACTATAACCTCTACACTCAAAGTCTTGTGCTATCATTTCCAAGTCAGTAGTGAAACCATCTGGTGTACTATTAAGTCGAGATACCCTCCCTTGAGTTTTCATAATATTCTTGAACACATGTGAGCGATGCATACTATCCCATCTCAGTATATTGTTCTTCCTACATGGCTTCCTATAGAGAGTGGTAGACATATTAACCATCTCATCTTTAGTTATATGTACATCAAGAAAAATCATCTCAGAGGAGGACACAGTACTGGTGAACTTTAGGAAACTTGTAGTACTATTCAAATAGTCAATGAAATCTCCTAGTTCATTCTCAGCCCCCCCCCCCCCCATAGTAAGGCCATGTCATCAACAAACCTTCTGTAAAACAGCACCTTAGAATTAAACTGACAATCAAGCACAAACTTTCCTTCCCATTGTGCTAACACCATGTTGGCGTAGCTATTGGCACACGAAGTGCTCATAGCTACACCAACTTTTTGTAAATAGTATTCTCTTTGAAACAAGAACACATTGTTAGTGAGCACCAATTCCAAAAATAGACAGATGAGATCTATTTGTTTAACATCGTAGCTACTGTGTAGAGTGAGAAAAGACTTAATCATACTCAAACCTTCCAGATGCGGAATACAGGTGAAAAGTGACTCTACGTCTAGAGTTAATAAAAGAACACTATCTAAATTAATTGTATTTCCATTCACAAACTGGCTAAGGTCCATTAAAAATTGTTTAGTATCATTGAATACAGTAGATATTTTATTAAGAACGGGTTGCAGCTGCTTGCCTATATATATATCAAAAATGGCTCAGTGAGCCACTTCCTACCCAAAACTATAGGTCTCAGGGGTGGTGAAACCAAGTTTTTATGCACTTTAGGGAGACCCTGAAATACTGGTATTTGCACATTCAAATAATAAGCAAATTTCTCAGTGATATAAAAATTATCTAAACAGTCACGTATTGTAAAGAAAATAGAACATTGCACATCCCATATAAAATCTTCATCCACTTTATCATAAACATTTAAATCTGCTAACATTCTATGACTAGATCCTACATAAAAATCTCTATTCATTAAAACAGTGGCTCCACCTATGTCTGCCTTTTTAATAAGTATAAAGTAATCAGACTGAAGTGCTTGCAATGCAGACTGCTCTTCCTTGGTTGAATTACAAAAATCATGCCCATTCCCCTTAGAATTATCACCCTAGGAACAAGAAAGGCAAGCAAATAATTCATCTTCACATTTCTTAACAAATACTATAACTACTAGATCAATATTAGTTGAAAAACGCTTGTTTTTTTAAAAAAAAACACACATTATCATTGCAATGATTGTCTGCAAAACATAGCTTAAGTGAAACATTGTGAGCAAACAATCATAAATTTAGTAAAACATCAGACAACTCAGACCTCTCAGCAGGTGTAAAATTAAGTCCTTTCTCCAGCAAAGAAATTTTTGCTTGAGACAGTACCTTATCAGAGAGATTAATAATTAAAAAACAAAGCAGTGTAAGAAACTTCTCTGTGTGGAAGATTTTCAGTCCATATATTTCTAGTTAATCACTGTATATTAATCAGATCAGACAATAGTAGTAGAAGTAGAGAACGTAAACTCATCTTAATCAAAACAAAACAAAAAGTAATAACAGAAAATATATAATTGTACAGCATTACTAAGTATTCTAAAGTAATCCAAGCAAGGCAGGCAGTCTGTTTCTACTCGAAAATCCTTTATTAAGTACACAGACAAACGATCCAAGTAAAACAAAAATAGAGTAATAATTTCCTCACAAGCTTTCTAAATATATGTATACTTTTTATCAGGCATGGGAGTGGTTTATTGTGCTGTAAAACAAAGTGTTATTGGTACACGTTAAATTCACATCCCTTCCCCCATCAGTGTGACGTGGCACACTGGTGTTGTGAGCTACGTAATACTTTTAAGTCACTATCACATTTATTGCTTCATGAGCAAGTCATAAAATAAAATCACAGTGAATTTAAATCATGGGTGTTATTCATTCTGCTGTAGATGCTAAGGATTAAAGGTCTTACCCTGTATTGCTTTGATGGTTCATAGGGTGTTCGATATATTCCTCACATCTAGACACCATCAAAACAAAACATTATATGTTGAGTTTGGCAGCCCAAAACTCTTTTTTTTTACACAAATAATTCTTCTTTCCATGAAATGTGGTAGCTTGGAATTAGAATATGGTTTTAGGTGGTAAGGGTTTTTCCACTGCATCGGGATGGAACACTCAAAAAATATCTCTCTTTTCTTTGAATTTGTTGTGTGCTGTTTCCCCCTAACAGGCTGCAGCAAAGCAACACTTGACAAATGTATCAGTAATAGACCAAGCTATCTACAGTAATTAATGGTTTATTCTGAACTACTTTTGACTAAAACTGAATGTATTTGAATTGTATGAAAAGCAAGGTTGCAAACAAATGGAAAACAAGGTACTCAGCACATACCTTTCTTATGATAAATATAAAATAAATTCCAAAATAAGGCATTAACATAGTTTTAGAGTGCACTAAATACTGTCTCAAATTCCCAAGTTCTTTTTCAAGCATTCAGATATATTGCAGTAACTGTACAAGCTAGATACACAGTATCAACATATTTTCTTCTTCTATATTAGATTTAATTTGATTATGAGATATTTGCAGAGATGAAAATTGTGACTTTTTGCAAAATGCAGTTTATGAACAATGTCCATTATCTTCAACTGACAACTTTGACAATATCTGAGCTTTCAGTTAATAAGAAATAGTTTCTAAGTCACTTGGTTTTAGCTATATTAATACAAATCTCTCATAGTTTCATAATAGTGCAGTGTGTTCTATATCCCCGTCCCCACAAATACGCAAGCAGATAATGTCAATTACATTTTTATATTCACACTGTCATTTTCATGGATATCCTGTAATAAGTTGTTATATTACATTTTATTGCACTGTGGTGTAAAAGCTGTATTTTATATTATTTATGAAAAGATAGCAAACTAAGTATAAATAGCACCACAGACAGTACACATACAGTGTCCATGCTATTTGTTAGTTACACTCTGATCTTTCACCTGATACCTTCAATAATGTGTAACTTGCTGGATTTCAGAAATATAACTACAGCTATGAAAATAAAGCATCACAAAATGGAGACCTTGACAAGAACTGAAAGTACATCCAATGCCCTCTACATGTCTGAATGAGTTAATAAACTGACAGATTTACTGACTATAACAGACTCTTATCAAGTAGGGCATATATGGCAGTATTTACATCACAGTGAATTGTATTTATCTAATTCATGAGTTAGCAGCACAAGTAAAACATTATAGGTTCATAGGTTGGTATTAGGCTATTGGCCCTAGGGCCTGTACAAGCCTAGCCATAATAATTCCCTGACTATTTCTTCTCACAACATTTACTTCCCTGACCCCTGTCTAGCAGGGTGACTGAAATGACCCCCAGGGTAAAATTCCTATCTCCCATCCAGTCGTCAGGGTTCCTTTTGAAGAGGGCCAAGGAGGTGCTCTGCTTGACATGTATGGGCAGTCTATTCCAGAATATGTGGAGTCTCTGAGTCAGGAACCTATCCCTCCAGCTTGTTTTGTTCATTGTGATGACAAGGTTTAGGTCCCTGGAGTGTGTGGCTCTGACAGATTGGGATTTCTTTAAGTGTAGCATGTCCAACAGCTCTGGGTTTGACATGGCCTTGTATGTTAAGCAGAGATCACCTCTGAGTAGATGATATGCGACAGAGTATAGCTGGAGATTTTTTAGTCAGTCAGCATAGGTCATCTGCTTTAGGCATGTGATTCTTTTAGTGAGGTGTTTCTGCGGCCTTTCCAGTTGTTGTAGATGTCTTGTGAGATACATACCAAATGGGGCATTGTACTCTATGATGGGTCTAATGATGGATGAGTACAGTGAGACAATGACCTCCTTTTTTCTGGATGAAAAGCCCTTAGTGATGAGGTGTGGCACATAGAAGGATTTTCTGACTGTTGTGGTGATGTGGTTATCGAAGGTGAGGCCACTGTCCACCTGTGTACCTAAGTCTCTTATCACACTTTCAGTGTTTAGTGTACTGCCACCTATGTGGTAATTCATGGGTACATAGATTTTCCCAAAGGGGATAACTATACACTTCTTGGCATTGCCCTGGAGCCCATGGCTCTGGCACCAAGCACCTGTTTCTCTAAGGCCCTTTTGTAGAATATCCATATCATTTGGGGATTCAATAATGGCTCCCAGTTAGCAGTCATCTTCGAACTTTGTTAGTCAGAGTCCCTTAGTGTTGGCCTGTACTTCAGAGAAGTAGATGCCAAACAAGGGTGGTCCCAGGATTGAACCCTGAGGTACTCCACTTGTCACTTGTCTGGAGATGGATTTGGAGTCGGCTACTTTTACAGTGTGGGTTCAGTAAGTCAGTTGGCAGCCCATCGAGTGACATAGGGATTTATGCCCAGCTTAGTAAGATTATCTATGATTCCAGAGTGGGGGGTGGCGTTGAAGGCATTGGTAAGGTCCAGATAGGCTGTGTGGACTGCCTTACCCTCGTCCACGGCTCTGGAGACTGATTCAAAGAAGTCAATCAAGTTCGGGGAACATGATCGGCCCTTCACGAACTCAAACTGGGTGGGGTCCAGTGTTTGAAGGTTGCCAATGTCTTTGTTTATAAGTTCCATGATAATACGTTTCATGACCTTGCAGATCAGGCTCATCAGACTTATAGGACAGTAGCTCCCAGGATTCAAGGTGGATCCCCCCTTGTGGAGTTGGATAACTCTAGCTGTGCGCCACTCAGTGGGCATGAAGCCTGAGGTGAGGCTATGATTAAACATGACACTTAGGTGAGGTGCCAGTTCATTTTGTAGTTCATGTAGTACACAGCCCGGGATGTCATCTGGTCCCATGGATGCTGTATTCTTAGCTTTGGAGAGTGCAGTTTTTACCTGTGTGGCCGTGATTACTGGAATTTGGCAATCTTTCCTTATTGAAATGGGCCTTTTAGGAGGTGTGAGGGGGGTGAAGTTGGCACTGACTCGATCTGCCGGGGTATTGGCAATGTCCTTGGGATCAGTATATTTAATGCCATTCTGGTGTAGCTCAGAGCAGATCTGAGCATTGCCATTTAGATTCTTGACATAGCTATAGAATGCCTTGTGGTTGTCTTTGGAATCTTTGGCAATTTTATTTTTATAACTAGCTTTGGAGGATTTTATGAGGGATTTCAGCTTCTTACTGAGGCTGGTAAGGGAGTTTTTTGCATCCTGGGATTTTCCTCTTTTCTGCAACAGTTTCTTCCTTTTGTTGTATAGTTTGTTTATAACAGGGGACCACCAGATTGGCTTCCTTTTTTTGGAGGAGAATGTCTTGGTTCTATTTGGGATGGCACGATTCATGCATGAGTGGATGTGCTCGTACAGTGCTTTAGTGTAGGATTTGGCAGTCAAACTTTCAGTTCCCATCTGCATGGGTGTCATGAAGTTTGTCACTTCTAACTTGAGTAGCATGAAATTGGCCTTGGAGAAGGTTTTTATGGATGTTTCCTTACTAGGGGGTGGGGGTGGGATATGGATGTCAAAGGTAATTAGCTTATGGTCAGACCTAACCAACGAGGGGGTGACCACTGGGTGTGGATCAGATCATTGATTTCCCATGCTGGTAATGACCAGGCCCAGGATATTGGAGCCCCTGGTGGGACTATGGATTAATTGATCCAGGGCATTGGAATTTATGAATTCCAAGAACTATTGGGCAAAGGTGTTGGTACATGAGTAGTTTTCCCAGTTAATGGCAGGGTAGTTGAAATCATCCAGTATTAGGGTGTTTGGTTGTATCATAATATTTTCCAGTCAGTTTAGAAAGGGGTAGTGAGAATCTTGGGGCATGGTGGGGGATCTGTAGCAAGCTACAGTTTGGATTGCAGTCTTACCTAGTGTTAGTTGCACCTGGAGAATTTTGGATGCATTGTGTTGGGCTGCTAGCCTGGAGGTGTGAATATCCTTGGTGAATATGGACACTCCTCCACCTTTAGTTTCGGTCCTGGTTTGGTGACCGAAAAGTGTGGTAAGAGTTTTAGCCTGGTAATGCAGGGGTGGTCTCTGGAGCCTTAAAACAGGTCTCATTTACTGCACAAATATCGATGTTCTTCATTTTTAGGAGTGCCTTGAGAGAGCGCATTTTGAGGTTTAGACTTCTAGCATTGAGTAGCATTATGTTCATATTTTGCATGCTTGTACCTGTTATGGTGGTGGTTTTGTCCTTTGAGCCTTGCCTAAAAAAGACACTATAGGGGTGGCAGGAGCCTTAGCCAGTAACCTGAATCCCAGGGTCGACAGGTGCAGACCATCTCTGGCAAAGTATCGTGGTTTGTCGATCATGTTGTCAAAGGCAGACAGATACTGGATCCCCTTTGAATGACACCAGGAGCTTAGTCAATTGTTGAAGTCAGTTATTTTGTCCTTATACTGTGGTATCATTCTGGGCGAAGGCAGGATGCTACTCAGGGCTAGGGTCATACCTGCCTGGGTCACATGATCTGAGAGCTCTTCCATGTCTCTTTTCATGTAGCCCAGGGAGGTACGTCTCAAGTCATTCACTCAGACATGGACAATGACAGAGTCATATTTGTACTTGTTGGGGAGTTACTTGAGTGCATGCGTTATGTGGCAGATCCTGTCACCCGACAGGCAGCTGACTGTAATTTTTTCCTTGTTCAGCCTGGTGAGTGGGACATCAGTGTGCCTGACTATAGAGTCACCTATGACTAAAGTGTTGGATACGTTGTCTTGCCTTAGGGGCTGTTGTTTGGTGGCACAATGGTGTTGTGAGCTATGTAATACTTTGGTTGTGATTGGTGTTTGTTTGCATTTCAGCTTGGGAGGTCCTTGTTGCTTGGGAAAGTTAATGTTAAGGGCCTCCGCATTATATGTGTTTAGTGTTGCTATGTGTGGGTGTTGATGGTGTGGGTTTTGAAGGGCTATGTGTTGCTTGAGGTGTAGTGCGGGTGTTAACCTTCTCCTCTTGATTTTCTAGCACAATCTTGGCTGTAGAGAGCTTTGCTTCCAGTTTGGCTATGTAAGTGCATCTCTCGCAGGTTGTAATGTTAGGTGGTGGGAAGAGAAGGTTGTTTGTGTACATGAGGCAATTGCTACATTGCCCCAGTATGCCCAGATTCACCAGGTGGACAGGGGAAATCACCAGAAGCTGACCGTTGGACATGCCTGGTTAGGTGCTTTTATCCACCCTTACCTTGGCAAGGTACTTTGCAATAATAGGCTGTTTAGTGCCTACAGTTAATTTCACCTAATTAACAAGGAGAGTTGAGTGCTTGTATCAGTTTAAGGCTTCCTAGTGCTTTCCAGTAGGTTTTAGAGCAAGTGGTAGTCACAGGGACTCCAACCAGAAAGAGTCAGGAATTAATGCATTCTGCTCCTACTTTCACCAGGATCAGAATATAAGCACAGATTCCAAGTTGTCACCTATAAAGCAGTTATTAAGCTTTCTGGTGATCAGCAGTCTCTAGGAAATAATGTAACTGCACTCCTTCTCTCACTAGGAGAAAACAGAAGCACTAATCCCAAGATGACTACTGAGAGGCAGAATGTGGGCTCTCAAATAACTGGTGGTCTTGCAATAGATGCTTAAAGGTAAAATGAAAAAAAAATGGTTCATCCTAAACACTGCAGTGTGCACTAGAGGAATTAGATGTGAAATTAGGTAACTTAAGTTTTACCTGTCTAAAAAGTTGTAGTGGAGAGTCACTATTTTTAAAACACCAAGATAGATTGAAAGGGGGTGGTCACTTTTGTATTCTGGCCAATAAATTTAAATAGTAGGATGGCCAATAAATTTAAATAATTGAGGGGGTGTGATTTCACAAAATGATAATTTTGTGCCTACTCACTCAAGCCAGTAAAAGCAGAGAGGAAATGAAATATATGGTCAAATTAACATAAGGGGCAAGCAACTAGAAAGACAGTGGTGTTTAAGAACACAGCAGTAACTGGGTGAGAGGGTGGGAAAATCATTTCTGCCTGACTCACAAGAGACAGAGCTGTGGTCTCTTTTCAAGTTTTAATATGCAGTTAAAAGCAGAATACAAGTAAAACACAAGGTAAAGAAAACAAATCACAGTATTCAAAATAGAAAAAGGCAATAAAGTAATACAAAATACAACAAATAAAAAGCAGACTAACCTTTCAATCACAGCAAAGTGTAGCAGAGTCTGGGTGAGCATTTCTAGTAAAGCCTAGAAAGATAATTACAGCAATTACTTACAGTCACAGAGATCACACAGTACATAAAATGCTGATGGTAAATTTTCTTTATATGTTATTCAGGCTGAGTTTGGAGAACTGTGATCGTTAGAAGTGGACAGAGGTTTGCATACAGCCGCTGAGGAAATTTAGGACAGAACAGGTTATGAGAAGGACTCTCACTAGGTTGAAGAAAGGATATTTGCATTAGCTACTGATGAATATGATAGAGAAGCACTAGAGAAATTTGGGGGAAAATCTTTTTGGAGTTTCAGTATTAATGGAGGTGGAAAAGAGCTAACAATAGCACTGCTATTTTTACCCAGAAGTATATTTGGTCCATAATTGTTTTAGATTGTAAGGGAGTATCTCCTATTTTTGAGAGGCATTGCTTTAAATGATTTAAGTGTTATTCTTGCTTCTATTTTTAAGGGTTTAGTAGTCAGTGCATTTGAATAATTTCCTTGGTCACCTTCTATGTCCAGAGAATCCCATAGACTTATTGGCTTCACTCGTCATTAAACCAAATACCCTTTTCATGGGAGTCTTTAAATACCTCTCTATAGAATGGAAAGCATACATTGCCTCATACTCACAGGTGCAATGATTCCTAGACTTTATTAACACAAATATCCTTGACTAGATATTGTACACACCCAGCAGAGGGTCAAACATATTCAACCTAGTTCACACCAGCATGAGAGAGTGCTGGACACCCCATCAGTGTCATGTCCTCACTGGTGAAGTTGGACACAAAGCTTTCTCCTTCAAAATAAAAATCAACTTGATAACCTCAGCAAGCCTTGTAATAGTTAGGAACTATTCCAAAGCAAACTACACTCCATTAAGTGATAGTTTATCAAAATTCATTGCACTTCCCAACCCCAAGTTCACATAAACCTATGTGGAATTGTTCACAAAGACCCTGGACAGTCATGTAAATGGCTGTATAGAGGCTGCTGTACCTATTAGCCCAAAACAAACTCTAAAAACAAACCACACTGGTGGAATACTAAGCTTAACAGGGTATGTAGCAAAAGGAAAAAAAAACACAGCTAAAATCAAGAGCAGTAACTCCCATAAAGATAGGAGCTCTCTAATTAAACTAAACGGGAAACTAAGAGACTAATTAAGTCCAACAAGGCCAATTATGAGGTCAAGATAGCCCCGTAGGCTGAAGACAAACACAAGGCCTTCTAAAGCTACATCCAAAACCTCAAAGCCAGTACACATCAGAGTGCTGACCTGGTGCTGAATGGTGCAATCTTCATTGAGCACAGTGACATAGTGAATTTGCTGGCTGACAGATTCAGCTGAAACTTCACCCCAACTCCCCCTCACCTTTCTCTATAAAATACCTACTAACATAACCCCCACAACCACTAACAGGTAGTAGGTCCTCGTGGCAGTCTCTATGGCCACAAAAACAGCTTCAGTGGTCCCTGATAATATCCCTGGATACCTCCTAAATAGCTGAAAACATGATCAATCAGGACCACTTCAGTCAGTTTTTAACTATAGCCTCAAAACAGGCTTTGTACCATGAGAATGGGATACTGCAATGGATATCCCACTTCACAGGGATGAACCAACAAAGCTATAATCCTATTATCTTGACTAGTCTAATATGTAAAGCCACGGAAGGAATTATCATGGAAATGATCAAGATAAAAAAAAAATGTTTCATTTCAGCTTTCCCAGTGTGAAAACGAACTCAGAAAAGAGAGCCACTGAACTTGTCTTTTTGGGTAAATTTCAGAAACTGGCTAATAAGCGCACTGCCTGGATGCCAGCAAAAAAGAAACTCTGAGAACCTGAAAGAAAATCAATCAACAACAGGTGAAGGGAAAACACTGACTTGGAAGAATTCTGCAGCTGTTCAGAAAACAAGCAGTGCAAGTTCCAGCTTTGGAACAAGACATAATTTCGAGTAACCTAGAGGAAAAAATAGGTCAAATGTACTCAGAGCTAATTTAAATAAACAAAACACTTAAGGAGCATATCAATTGAAATAACAAAAGGCTGGAAAAATGGAAAAAGCTTTAAACAGATAATCAGATGAGGTGATAAAACTGCAAAAATCAGAGGTCGAATTGAAGAAAAGGCTGACTGAATATGAAACTGCTCAAGAAGAGGTGTTTCAAAAGATAATAGAATGAGAGGACTGAGCACAGAGGGAAACCTGAGATTTTCTGTTGTATCAGAGAAACCGGAAGGAACAGACTATATTAATTTTATGAAAGCACAAATAAGTAACTGGTCTGGTATTCCACAGCAGGGATTGTTAATTGAAAGGGCACATCATGTCTATGCTCCAAACTTGGCCATGAGAAAGCAACCTAGACCTTTAAAAGTAAAGATGTAATCCTACAAGCAGAAAGAGTTGATTCTAACAAAACAGTGGCAGGACAAAATACTAAAATTGGGAGACAGTAGAGTGTGTGTGGAAAATGATTACTCATTGTACACCAGGCAGAAGAGGAGTACATTTATTCCACTAATCAAAAAATGTTAAGAAGCAGGCATGAGATTCAAGCTGCTGTATCCAGCTATTTTCAGAATGTTCTTTGCTGGAGGAAATAGTAACAGAGATAAAACAACTAGAACTGGGATCTTCAGAAAAAGTAGGAGCAAATTACATAGTAAAAATGGGAACTGTGGGAACAATACATGCAGAATAATGTTTTGGAGGAGGAAAGATGTTTAAAAGAAGGCAGGATTTGAATGCGCTATGTAATGTTTGACTGACAATGACTGGATAGATTATAAGTGATGTATAATGTTTGCAACTGAAATTATGTCAGTATGGTTTGTTTTCATTTATATAATTATATGGTTGTCTATGTCATAAATGATAATTTAATAAAGATGTTTCTTGTTTTAAAAAAAGGACATAGGCAACCTTCAGACACTGTAGTCAACCCATTGTTTTTTTCAAGGGAAGCTCATACCTACTAAACCTGATGGATTTCTTTGAGAAGGCTACCAAGGAAATGGATGAGGGAAAAAACGTACATACCACCTACCTGGACCTGGCTAAGGTGTTTGATATAATACCCCACTTGGGAATAGTTGAAAAAACTCACCAAACTGGGTATAAACCACTACATAATTCACTGGATTGCTAGCTGGCTCACAGACAGGTCCCAGGAAGTCAGGATTGGTGATGCCACCTCCACTAGGAGACAAGTCACCAGTTGGGGACTTCAGGGCTTTGTGGTGGGACTGCTGCTATTTGGCATTTACTTCTCAGAGGTAAAGGTTAATGTCGAGGGTCTTTGGCTGACCAAGTTCTCAGATGACTACAAATTGAGATTCACCCATGACACAAACATCTCACAGGAGGGCCTAACACAGACAAATGACTGCTGCTAAAGTCAAGGACTAAATATCAATGCCAAGAAATGCATTATAGTGCCTTTTGGGAAAACTGCCACCAAGGCTAATTACTTCATCGATATGACACTCCTAATATCAGACGTAGTAGTCAGGGATCTGGGAACATATAGACAGTAATCTGGCCATTGACCAACACGTGGCCAAGGTAGTAAGAAAAACATTCTGTGCCACCCAATTTATAAGTAAGCATTGCATCCAGGTGCAAGGAAGTCATAGTGCCACTTTATTCTGCCATCAGACCCATCATTGAGTATAATGCTCCCTTCATCGTGTAAAGAACCAGACATATGCAACAGTTGGATCACCCACAAAGGTTCCAAACTAGGAGAATCCAGGGTATAAAAACATTGTCCTATACAGACTGCTTTAGAGCCCTGTCTCTATACTCTATCTCCTATAGGCTACTAAGAGGCAATCTATGCCTAGCATACAAGGCATCCTCAAATCCAGCATTGATGGACCTTTTGCACATCTATAAAATGAACAGCATCAATCACTAGATCCAAGGATGTGAATTTTGCTTTTGACATAAATGAGACATGTTGGCAAGACAGATATGTGTCTCAAAGGATCCCCATGCTTTGGAACAGGCTCCCCATCCACGTGATGCAGATTCCATCTTTAACACTATTTAAGTGTAACCTTGACCAATGTATGAGAAATTGGAAATTTAACCCGGATATGCACTGCATGTCTCTGATAGACAGTGACAGACAGTAATACCCGAACTAACAACCATACCCACATAACTTCTATAAACTTCTTAACACACCCCTTCCTAATAAACACCCATGATGCATAGGGACACAATTGTGTTGGCTTGCACGGCTAGGCTTATAAATGCTCTGGTGGTCATTAGCCTAGTATAATCTCATAAAGCTTTTAGTGACTTTTCCACTGGCTTGGAGTTTCTCTTTGTATTTCATTTGGTTTGGATACAGAGATATTAGAGAACTCATTGAAGGAAGGTGAACCAAATGAAGGTTAGGAGGTGAGCAGGAATGCTGGGATGGATTGAGTACTGTAGAAAGAGTCTGATAATGAAACTGATACTGTGGCAGAGAAGCAGATTACAGACACTGAAAGTAAAAAAGACATGTTTGGCTGTTGGCGTAATCAGTTTTAGGATTATTCCTCTGAAAGCAGGTATTGTGGTTAGCAGAAATGAAGTTAAAAAAACATGTAAGTGCCATAAGACAAGGAACAAAAAAACAGTATACAACATGATGGGAGCCAGTTGACAGCTGCAGAAGTACAGAAGCTTCAGGAAAAAGAGCAGTGATAAGAATAAGACGCAAACTCACCGCTACTATTGGCAGTTATAGCATTTTGGTCAATACTGTACTGCCATAGGATTGACTTTAAAAGACATAAGAGCTTTGATATGTTTGGTGTCAGAAGATTTTCTTGAAGTAGCTTTTGAGACTTCTTCAAGTGAAGAAAATATTAGGAGTGAAATAAAAAAGTAACATATCACATTAGAAAGGCTTTACTTTTCAGAACTTTGGCTTGCAGTTAAAAAGAAAATTGACTGTGCCATTCTTAATGTCACACATTGTGGAATTTGAACTTAAAACCTTTTTTTCTTACAATATGTGAAAAACTGAATGGTGTGAAGAAAATGTATGATAATAGAAATGTATGGACAGGGGTGTGGGAAGTGTGGGTTACAATGGATATGCATAACAAAAAGTTACAACATATTTCAAATAATGCAACAGTAACTGAAAACAGAGCAGCTATTTGGTATTGAGGACAACCAAATGCTTGTTTTTACTGTGGGGATGAAACACACTTGGTTCAAGAACGGAAAAAAGAAGATGCAGGCAATATTATCCAAAGCCATAATGCTCAGAAATATAGACTATTTTCTAGCAAAAGTAACAAGTCTGGCCCTTTTGATTTGACTGTGCAGGAAAAAGAACAGGCATATGAAAAAGAAATTGAGAGGGAGGAAAGACAATATCAAGAGAACAATATTCAGGAAGAAATGGCTGATGTAAGTGAGGAAGAAAGTGAATACAATAGAAGTGAGCAAGTGGAAGGACTAATGGTGCAACAGATTTAGATGCAAACAGAAAATAAGTACCATGGGTTAGCAAGTGAAGAAGAGGAAGATGTAAATTCATAAACAGGAAGAAGAAGAAGAGGAAGATGTGGACTCAAACTGGAAGAACAAGAGCAGAAAGAAGTTGCATCTATTGGAAGACAAGCACAGGAGGGAAAAGGATGCAAAAAGAAAAAGGGATAATTTAGGTATTTAAGGACTAAATTTGAACAGTATAAGAAATCAAGTAAGAGGTTTAATGGTTCTTGAATGTTGCAAAAAGAAAAAAAGTTGGATGTGTTATGTCTGCTAAGTCCAAGATGTGTTAAACAAGAAAAAAATAAAGCTACATGGTGAAAAAAAGCTTATATAGTCAGTAGGATATGAAATATATTCTGGGTTAGCTGTGTTAAAAAGGAAATATGAAGTAAAATATTAGATGTAACAATTGTGATACCATGAAGGGTGATAATATGTGATTGAAGAAAAATTTAAATTGTATTAGGCTAATAGTATATACATATACAAACGTGAGAAAGAAAAAAGTTTGAAGAATTAAAAAAATATGTAACAGTGAACAAGTCAACAGTAATGATTAGGGACTTTAACTGTAAGGTAAGAAAGGCAGAATGGAAAAAACACAAGATGTAAATGTGATAGAAGAAGTGAAGCAATGAGCAAAGTTGAGAACAGGAAAAAGTAGAGAGTGGATGTACAAAAGGCAAATTTTTAAAACAGAAATAGACTATGTTGAATATTCAGAAGACATGAAGGAAGTGTCAGGTGGGGTAGAAGTAGTAGATTTTTTATACCATTGGGCAATATGGGCTGTTTTAGGTGATATTGATGAAATAATACAAGAAGGAAAAAGATAAAATGGTTAACAGGGGATGTAAGTGAAAAGAGAGATGAAGGGAAAATGTAGGTGACTATGGAAAGAACACATGGCAATGAGCATTTCATAAAAACTGTACACAATGTTGCGTAATGTTTAAAGAGAAATGTAAAAGGCTTTTTGGGGAGTTAAATGAAAAGATATGTGCTGGTGTGATTAAATTTGGATGGAAGAAGGATGACAACGGTCCTTAAGAACTGGAGGTCAATAACACTGGGAAATACTGATTATAAAATCTTTATGAAAGTGATACAAAAAAGAATGGATATCATTTTAGAAGTGATAAGGGAAAGGGGTATATAGCATAAAGAAAAAAACACTGAAAGAACTGTTAGTAATAAAAGAAGTCATAGATGCTATTTTACCAGAGAATGAAGATGTAAGTCTGGTTGGATGTGATGTAGCAAAAGCAATTGATTCAACTAGTAATGAGTCAGTATGACATATTTTAGGGTATTAAAGCTTATGGAAAAACAAAAGTGTTAAAGAAGTGCTATGAGATATCTTGGGTGAAAGCTATGGCAAATGGATGGTTAGGAAAAGAAAATAATTAAAAAGAGGTAAGCAGGGGTGTCCAATTGTGTGTTTATTTGTGCTATTAATGAATGCAATAATACAAACATTTACTGATGAAATGAGAGAAGCAGGATGGGAAATAGAAAAAGATGCGATAATTCCTATATATATCTATCGTATGCAGATGATTTATTGTAACAAAAAACATAGTATGGATGAGAGAAACTGTGACAAAGATCAAATAAGGGTTAAATAGTTTAAAAAAGTAAAGGGTTTAGTGAAATAAAAAAGGTAAATGGAATATATTTTCGTAGGAAGTCAGGAAGTCAGATTTGGTGAAAGCAGAAAAATAATAGAACAATGGAGAAATTTTCCTAACAAAACAGACATTAGTTGGTAGAAAACATTCTATTTATCCATTAGAATGAAGGTAAATTTATTAAGCACATATATAGTGAGAAAATTGGAACATTTGGGGGCTGTATAAATGTTTTCGGGAAAAACAGAAAAAGAACCATTAGAGATTTTTTTCATAGGTTCATAGGTAAGTACTAAGTTATCACCCTTTGTGGACCAATTTAAGCCTAGCCAATTTCCCTTTGATACTTGAATTAACCTATCCCATTTGGTGTTAGACTGGCCTTACTCATCCCATGGTTGATAATTATATATATTACCCCTACTGAGAATAACTTTGACTATGTCATCAATAATTTGAGGGGGTCCCACGGATGACATAAAGCATTAAGGAGCTCCCTTCATTATTAGTAGTACATGGGCAGTCCTGGGGTCAATTTTCTATTATCCAGTCAAAATCCAAGTTGTTCTTGAATATGGACAGGTATAAGCTTTGTTTTACATGGCTGAGGAGTGTGTTCCGGAGCAGTGATATCCTCTGTGAGATATACCTGCCTCTTCAATCCACATTCATGTTGCAAAAGAGGATTAGACCCCTGGATCAAGTACTTCTGATGCCATATGATTTGCTGACATGCAGTAGGTCCATCAGTAATGAGTCAGTGAATGCTTTGGCTGCCAGACAAAGGTCACATCTTAGCAGTTTCAGGGATACTGAGTATAGTGACAGGGCTTTGAGGTGGTCCATATTTACCATATTATTTAGGCCTTGTATCCTTTTAGTAAGGTATCTCTGTGGAAGATTCAGTTGTCGCACATGCCTGGACAGACACATGCCAAAGGGGGCATTATGCTGAATGACTGGCCCAATGAGAGCTGAGCAAAGGAGGAGAATGACATCTCTAGATGTAGTCACAATCCCTTTGTATATGACCTGTGCAATATAGAAGAATATTCACATGATGGTTTTTGGTTAGGTCACTGTCCACATACGTTTCCAAATCCCAAACCACTGGGTCAGCTGTGTATTGTACATGTGGTAGTTAACCAGGAGACACAACTTCCCCAAGGATAGGATAATGCATTTTTGCCATTTAGTTTCACTCCATAATTCTGATGCCAGTTATTTGTTTGGGACAAACTTTCCTGTAGGATGGCTTTGTCATTTATGGATTCAATAACTGCTCCTAACTTGCATTCATCTGCAAACTTAGTCAACCAGAGTGCTGTGATACTGGGTTTTACTTCACAGAAGTAGATACCAAACAAGACAGGTCCCAGCACCAAACCTTGGGGGGACTCCATTGGTGATTGGTCTCTTTGTTGAGGTAGCTTCCCCTATTTTGATCTCCTACATCCAGTCTATGAATGAGTTGGCAAACTAGTGGGTGGTATAGGGGTTTATTCCCAGTTTATTTAGCTTTTCTACTCTGCCCAAGAGGGAGGGGGGATTGTGCCAAAAACTTGGCCAGACTGATGTAAGCAGTGTTTATGCATTACTTTGGAGACCTTTTCAAAGAAGTCCAGTATGGTAAGTAAGCAAGGCCAGACCTTGACAAATCCATACTGTGTTTGTAGGATCCCTTGTCTTTAGTGATTCCATGATGAATCCTTCAATGGGTTTGTATATGATGCTGGTCAGATGTATGGGTTTGTAATTGCCTGGGTCTGTGGAAAGTCCTCCTTTATGCAGGGGAATGACTGTAGCTATTCTGCATTCACTTGGCAGAAATCCTGTATGGTGGCTGAGTTTGAACAGTGATGTTAGACAGCGTGGCTAAATCATGCTTCATGCTATTTAAGATGAATCCAAGGATATCTTCAGAATCCATCAATACAGTATTTTTAGCTTCTGGCAATGCTTTCAAGACTTGGCCTTGTGTGATAGCTGGAGGTAAATTAGTTTCAGGTATAATTTTGTGGGATAGATGGAGGAGAAGACTACATTTTGAGCTGAATTTATCTGGCAGTAGGTTCACTATGTCTTCAGCCTGAGTGTATGTAATACCATTCACAAGCAGTGCAGCACATCACTGTGTTGTGCTTTGGAGATTACAAGCATAATGTAAAAAATGCCTTGTGATCGTCTTAGTCTTGGGTGGCTATTTTGGCATCAACCTTGACTTTGGTGGATTTTTTAAGCTCCTGAGTTGTGTATTTATTTCATTGATGAGCACTCAATCATTCTAGAAATTACTCTTCTTACTTTAGGTTAAAATTATTTTCTTTTTTTATAAAACTTAATATTATGTTTCCACCAAGGAGGTTTGTTTCCAGGGTTTGTCCTGTAATTGTTCCTACAGGGTACAGCTGCATCTATGCAGCTGTTTATATGTGGGTAAAGTGTGGAAATTCAATGTTTTCAGCAGAGTTGACTGGGTTTGGTGGGGATTTAAAGCTTGCCAATGTATCATTTACGAGTAGGTAGTTTGTTTTAGAGAAATTTCTAAAGGTACATTGAGTGGAAGGTGTCTCTGGTTTCAGGTTTATTTCAAGGGGACGGCTTTATGGTCTGACCTAACAAGTGATGAAGATACACAAGGGATGCAAGATGCACCTCATATTAATAAGGCAAAGATCCAAGACATTGTTTCCAGTGGTGAGTGCCTTGTTCCAAGGCATTTGTATTGATAACATTAAAGAATCTCTGTGTTTGTGCACTAGTGGTGGTGCAGGTTTCTCAGTCTTCACTTAATTTAAATCACCTAGGGAAATGGTATTGGGTTTAATACTGAGTGACTCCAGTTCATGTAAATAGGCATTGCAGTTCTCTTAGATCATAGAGGGAGTTGTACAGCTAGCTAATATATGGTATGGGACTTTCCTGATGGACACCCAGACATGAAGAAGCTGTAGTGCACCATACTGCTTTACCAGCCTTGATGTAAGCCTCTGTTCGATGATGAGGGAACACCTCCACCTTTTCCTTTCCTGCACAGTAGCTGGTCTGAACACATAAAAGGCATTATAGCCCTGCGCAGCCAGAGTGCTCTTCACAATTTTAAATTATGTCTTAGTCACTACAGAGACATCAACATTCTCCAGGGTGAGAATGGCTTGTAGAAAGCGGAGTTTCATGTTTAGGCTCCTAGCATTAATCGGTAACACCTTCATATTTCCCTTTGCCTCCACCATTATCTTGGTAGGTATATCAGATTGGCATTGCCTAAAAAGGCACTATGGGGGGTGAGCAATGTCTTTGTCAGTAATGCAAACCCTAGACAGGACAAATGTAGGCAATCCCTGACGAAACAGCATGGTATGTCGATCATATCCTCCAGGTGGACAAATATTGGACACATTTCAAATGACACCAAAAACTTAACCAATTACTACAGTCAACTAGTTTCTGCTCATATTGTGGCATCATCCCTGGAGAAGGAAGAATGGTGCTCAGTGCTATGCTCACACCTGCCTGGGACACATAGTTTGAGAACTCCATCATGTCTGTCTTCATACAGTCCAGGGAGGTACGTTGTCTTCATACAGTCCAGGGAGGTATATCTCAAGCTGCTGGCACAAACATGCACTATGAAGGAGTCATACTGGTACTTGTTGTTCAAGGGCTTAAGTGCATGTGTGATCTGATGGATCTTTTTTTAAACACCTTTATTGGATTATCACTTCTGACACTGGCAAACTTACATTGATATAAAAGTAATCAAACCATATTAACAATTCACATTTAAGAATATTATAGAATATATAACAATATATGTGATGTATAATTTAAGCAACATTACATACATTACTCAGTTCTTACCTTCTCTTAAACCTCATTCTTCCTCCAAAATATTTTTCTGCAAGCTTTGTTTCCACAATTTCCATTTGTTTGTATGCAATGTACTCCTGTCCTTTACTAAAGCTCCTCCTTCCCGTGCTTTTATTTCTCTTACAATATTCACTACTTCAAGTATACTTGGTTTAGATTTTGATGTACATGTTCTAGTAATTACTTTTTTTGGCAGCCACTAGAATTAAACTTCACAAGTTCATGCTGTGTCTAGGCAATCAGATCTTGTATACCATCTCAAAAAAATAATTTCCTTAATTAAGCTCATTTGCTTATCCAATATTCTTATCAGGGTACTCTGTAGGGAATTTTTAAAGTCTGCCAACTCATTAAACTCCCAAAACATATGTTCCTAGCTACTGCTTTCTTCCTCATTGCACCTTCAACATTTGCCATCCACCTGAGGAAAATTTTTTTATAGTCTGCTTGGGGTATAAAATTATTTATGCAAACACTTCCAGCAAAAATCCTAAATCTTCTAGATTTTGTTGCATATTTGGGAGCCATACATATATCCTCCCATTGTTTCTTTGTGAATTGAGTATCTATCTCTCTTCTAAACCTTTTCTAAACTCCAGGGATTGATTCCTGTAGTTATAGTGCAATATTTTATATGGCCTACTAATTATCCTTTTTAACAGCACCTTCTGTTCCAGACTCAATTAAAAACTCAAGCAGTGCAGGTCTTTCATTTATGATTCTTTATCCATTTCTTTCTTTCTGTATTCTAATATCAATCCCTGATAGGGAAGGCAGTCACTAGCCTCCCGTCCAAGTATCTTTTTGGCCTTTTCCCGCTCTATTACTTTTTCTTATCTAATTATTTGCTCCCAATACCTTGGTTCCTTTCGTAGTTTCCTCCAGTTAGTTCCAGCCCCCTCTAGTCTATTCTCTGTGTCAAAGTATGATTAGAGTTCATGAAATTAGTAAGGTTTCACTCTTTGATGTCAGCCAAAAGTGCTCTTCGCAGCACCAACGATGTGCCCAGTAATGAATGAGTCCTTCTGCAATTCATACGGGGTTACATGGATTGGTTGTTGTTGTTTTTTGTCTTTTCGGCTTTTTCCCGGTAACATACCTAAATATGATTGTAGATTCTTTTTTATAAGACCTGTTGCTCCTACTACTATCAGAACTGTCTGAGTCTCTTTTTTCCACATTGCTCTCATTTCTGCCAGCAGATCCTGATATTTTATGAATTTGTGTCTCTCTGTATGCAAGACACTGTAGTCACTGGGTGTAGCCATTTCAATGATCAAGGCTACTTTTGTCTTCTTTTCTTGGACCATTATATCCGGTTTTCTAGCATCTATCTTTTGAACTGTTGGTAATGGGTGATCCCTTGTGATGCAGACTTCATCATTTTCCATGATGCTTTGTGGGTAATTTTTCCAGTATTTTTCAGCAACGTCAATACAATAATGCTTACACAATCCCCAATGCAACAGTCTTGCCACATTATTATGCCTTTCAGTACACAGTTCTTCTGCCATTAGTATATCACAACCAGCAATAAGGTTTGCGACTCTTTATAATTCGGTTTTACACAATCTACATTTGTCAGTTTCTCTCACATGTTCAATAGAGTTTGTAAACCAGCATGTACGTAGTCCACTATCTTGCTCTGCCAATAGTAACCTTTCATCTCTTGGTTTGAATTTGCCTCTCCTTAACTATTCCTGCATTTGATCCTGATCAACATGAGGTTCTTCCAGAAGTTTTCTATACTTGCAGCTATATTTATACTTTTTCCATGTTTCTTGCCTTCTCATCTGGTCCGTCACCTTATATTATTTCTTTTGTTTTTTTGGCACATTCAGTTGCTGCCTGATTTTTATCTACTTCTGGTTTGATTTCCATTCCTGCTTGATGCTGACATGCTTCTGCTAAATTAAGCAGAGAAGTCATCTTATATTTAGCCTCCCTCATGTTTCAAAACTTTCACTACATTTGGGTCTTGTGAGGTCAGCAAATATGTGTGGAGTCCCACAATTGGAGTTCTATACATGTAATTAATTTCAAGGAGGCCCATCCCTCCTTTGGAATGGGGAATATATAATCTTGGTATGCACTGATTTTTATAAATCATTTGGTGAGCATGAAGCATCCTTCTTGTTTTCCTATCTAATCTATCCAACATGTTTTGGGGCCAGTCAATCACTCCAAAACTGTAAGTTAGGACAGGAAGAGCAAATTGGTTTATCGCTTGGATTTTGTTCCTAGAGGTCAGCGCTGTTTTCAGAATTAAAGTCTTCTAAAGTATTCCTTACAAAGTTTTATTCGCATTTGTTCATGTTTTATTGTTGCTCCTTCATCAGTTACCAAATATTTATACACTCCCTCTTGCTCCAGTTCTTTTATAGCACATTCTTGTCCCAAACTGATGTTTTCCTGGTACTACAGTTTTCCTGCTTTAAAGGATGCTTTTGCATACTTATCAAGACCAGATGACATTCTTACATCATCTGAAAACGTTTTGACATACTCTGTATGACTGTTGTTATTCTCCTGAGGGATCTGTGTCCTAAATCCCATTTTTTTCCTTATTTCTTGAATTACTCCCCCTCCTTCATCATCATTCTTTTCCACTTTGAATTGTAGCATTCAGCTTGTAACATGTATAAGAACCTTAACTGTGTAGCTCTGAAATATCTCTTCCAGTCAGGCAATCATAAACCTCCTTGTTCTGTTAGGTGGATGAACTTGTGCCACTTGTCCTTGCCCTCTTCCTCACCCATATAAACTCTTATAGGTTCATAGGTTCATAGGTTCATACTAGGCTATCTGCCTGAGGGCATTTATAAGCCTAGCCAGAGTGTGTTTGGCTTTCGCCACCCATTTTAAATTAATTATTTTTTATATATTGTCCACAACCTCTCCTCTGGTTGATAAACATATGCCTGATATGGTGTATAAAACTAACGTGACTAAAAACATTTTACTTCTTGTGTCTTGCTATCCATATCTGTAGACAAGAGCTTCCAGTTTCTCAGTTTTTGGTATTATCTTCTGTTTCCACATATCCTCAGCCACCATGACTGATCCTGATCTGATGGATCCTGGCACCAGACAAGCAACTAAACATCACTCTTTCCTTTCTCAGTCTGGAATAGGTACATCTGAATGCCTAACAATAGAGTCACCTATAACTAGAATGTTTGGTTGGGTAGATGTTTGCCTTATGGGCTATGCATCAGTTACTTTGGGACCCCTTCTGCTAGGTCAGTAGGTAGGCTTTACTTGTTGAGTCTAATTTGTATCTGTGTTGCATTTAGAAGGTCTTTGAGGTTTAGGCAAGTTAATCTTTAGAACCACCGCATACGACAGATTATGTGTATTGTGATGGCCTTGGTCATGTGTGGTGTGAGGTGTACTGCTGATGATTTTGGTGTCTGGGTTTACTCTGTCTCCAAGGACATTTTATATATATATATATATATATATATATATATATATATATATATATATATATATATATATATATATATATATATATATATATATGTGTGTATATATACACACACACACACCTCTCACACACTATGTTATGCTGTTTGAGTAACAGATGATTGTCACACAGCATCAGACAGTTCATACACTGTCTCAAGATACCCCTGTCAATCACTCTCATTACAGAAGTTGTGGGGAAGTGTTGGTCAATGGTTTCAACAGTAATGTCTCAGCGGGGACAGGACAGACTATAACTGCTTGGAGTTGGGTATGTTCAGGATACTGTTTGGGGCGGGCTTACTACTAAGGTGTGGGGAAATGTCTTTTTAGTTGATCAGGGGTATACTGCAGCCCAAGGTGTATTTATTAGTGTTTGGCATTAGTTATTTGAGCCTCACACCTGTTGTATAGATTTTGTAGGTATCTTATAGGGAAAGAAATCTGTTGTGCAGCAACTCACTATAGAGAGCCCAATGGTGTGAGCAACTTTCTGAGGCTGGGAAGGCTTATAACAATGTAACAGTCCGAGGTGTAGGAGGAAAAATAGCAGCAACGTAACAAGCAGAAAGACAATGGGATGCAAGGCTAAGCAGGCAAATGTTAAGCAAAATATAAGACTCTAGCAACAAAACTAGAATGTACACAGATGGAGCAGTTCATATGTGCAAATCCTTTCAGCAAAAATGACAGTACTACAATTATTTTAACTCATTTAACTCTGAACAGCAGGAGGTCAATTAACTCATTTGCTTCCTGAGATATTCTAACACAGGAAGCCACTTGTTTCCTGGAAGCTTTTCTCCAACGTCTTCTACTGAAAACGCACTTCATTAAATTTGTAATACCAAATGAATTGTATGATTTACAAAAAATGCAAAATATAATATCCTTTTGTCAGACAATAGGCTATATACTGGTGTTAGTATCAAAGGTTTGTCTGTAGATGCTGATTTTACATTGCAGATTTATGAAATAAAACTTGTTATTTTGTGTGCCAGAAAAAAATAGAATTATGGTCAAACAAAAGGTTGTATCTCTGTAAGTGTGTAAGATATATACAAGACATCAGAGAGGGAACTGTTCAACTGTTCAAGAACTTTCCATTGAAGTATGACAAAAGGGGATAACATGCCGCTGTTTTGTGATATTGCCAAATCTATGCAAATTAAGGATATAATAATTTCATAATATTTCAAAACAATACTAATTTACAAAACCATGTATGTTAGATGGCAAGTTTCAGTGGTAGCTTTGTGTTCCTTAATATTTTGTCTAAGATGGCACCATTTGTTCACATGTAGGCCACACAGGTTTTATGAAATTAATGAAGGAGAAATATAGTTAATAGTAATAATTTCTTTACTAAAAGAGCATCCATATGTCATTTTTCCTGTCAGTCACTGCTTGGATATGTCACCCACAACATGACAGTATCACACTCTATTTTTTGTAGTATGAATGCAAACATGGAAATGTCCTATTTTTTCATACCTTTATGTAAACACTCCTTTATAACTCTAGCTCTAAATACCCCATGCTAACCATTTCACTGTCATGCTTAGCAAATCATGTCAGCTTATAGATGCCTTAGTTTTATGTATGTACCTTTATCAGGACTTCAGAAACTAAACTTTGAAAATAGTGACATGTGTACTCGTCTCGATTCAAGGGTACAAGGAAGTATCCTGTAAAGATGAGTATACTCTTACAGGATACACAGGAACTGTACTTTGCTATCAACTATACTCTTGTAGGAAGCAATGAGTTACTCCAAACCTAGGTTTGCCCACAATCCAGAATTCTTCTGGACTGTCTGGAATTAGGGACACTGTCTGGAAAATGGAGACTGCTTTTCTTGACAGCATATTGTCCAGAAAAAATAAAATCAGTTATCTACAGGACAGCCCTGAAACTAAACTAGTAACTGAAATAAGGACTCAAGCTTTTCTCATTCCTAGGGCACATTTAGCACTCCCCTTTCAAACATAAGAAATGTAGGAAGAGAAAAATGGGTGGAGTTGAGTGGCATGCTATTTCACCCACATGCCATCATGAACTGTAAAGGTGGCTAACTCAACAACCAATCAGAGTGGAAAGAAGGGTGGGACTTCCACTTTGTTGCTATGTAGTGTGATTGTTCTATACTGCTGCAAAAGTCATATACCTGTGAGTTTCTGAATGTGACAGGTTCACCGTTGGACCATCATTCCAGTACAAAATTAAGATGAGTGACGAACAGCAGTTTTCCCCCTTTTGGTCGAAGGCAGTGCTAGTTTTAGCATAAGGTACCATTTTGTAGATTCCAGATTTGCTACGGGTTTTACTTGTGTTTTCGTTGTTGTACCTGCTAAGGAGAGGAATTTGCTTAATAATCAATGGGGGACAGACAAAGGACCAAAATCATAGACAGTTTTTCATTTTTACCTTAATTCACATAAAAGTTAATACAACATTGCATTTATCTGAACAATAAGAATTTGAAACTATAATGCATTACTGCTCATTGTTAATGTGATGAAGATTTTTTAAAACGCATATATAACAATTGTCTTGTTGGATTGCACATCATTGTTGGAATTTCTGTCCACAACTAGCTTGGGACAAACCAAACAGGGTTGCTGGGTGAGATTCAGAACAGCTACACAAAGGTCATTTTGTGTTCGAGGAAAGCTTTTTTGGAGCTTTGTGGGCAACTCTTCCAGGTGATCCCGAAAGGGGAGGAAAATGACCTGTGATATTTTTTAAGTGTATTAGCACATATTGTATATGAATATATTTTTCTTAATTCAGTCCATTGAATTAAATATAGTACTAGGACTGCGTTCTCATCAGTAATTTATAGAGTAGTAACAGAATCTTTCTTATTTGGCTGCAGGTGTCTCCTTGATTTGCATCTGAATTGGTCACTGAATTTCATAGTAGCCTTTTTACGCCATCTGTACAGCCTTTTGTAATAAATACTGCTGATTCTAGAAATTGGCTTATGAACAGCAATCCTCCCCACAAAAAGAAATCCATGCCACTTCTTCCAGGGTGTCTTAACTTGATATTTACATGTTAAATTTTAATTTCCGGACAGCAGTAGTTGTTATCCAGTCAACAGTAGTTGTTGTCCAGTGCCTCTGGTGAACCCTTAGCACACTGGTAGTAACCTGATCTACTAATGAACATGCCTTCCACTGTAGACTTGATGCAGTGGGAGGCTGGTATAATGGTTAAGTGTTTACCTTGCAGACACAAGGTGCAGGGTTTGATTCTTAAATGGGGTAATTCGCTAGGCTTAAAATGGCTCACAAGGGCAGTTAGCCTAGTATTGACCTATGATACATTGAAAAGGACAGAACCCTGTTAATGACCTCTGCCTCATTTGATAGCACCTTACTAATCTCTTCAGTCTTACTTTGACTCAACTTTCTTTTAGCATAAAGAGCCACAAAGCAGAAATCTGGGTTTGCTGACCAGAGGTTAAGTTATAAAGCATGAAACAAATGTTCTTAAATATTCTTTTTTTATCTGTGAAATACATTATAAAGTTGTATACACCAAATAACCTTGTGGAAACTTTCACAGCATTACAGTGTTAACTATTTGGAACTCTTTAGATGGATATGCTGTGTATAAGCCTTATAGATTGATGGGTTAAAAAGCAAAAAGAGAATGTGCGATAAAAGCTTTTGTAACCAAAAGCCTCTAGTAAGGTTTCAGTCAGGAGAATCATCAGAGGGCCTTCAGCTACTGGGGCACATACTGCAATATCAGAAATATTTGAAGTACTCACTTGGTGCAGTCAGTCTGCACACAGAACATACAAAGGTAATGTTAATGGCATTTTCTGTATAGTCACATATTGATTTGAATATACAGCTATTACAGCAGTTATTATGCTAACAAGGTAACATTTGTTAAATTATTATGTGTGAGAAAATGAGTTCAAACTTATATTTGGGAAAATACTGTACGATGCAGTAGCATAGATATAAAATTACTTTATCATAATAATTACTTTATTGTCTCTGTTCAATCTAAACATTATTAAACAAATTTTGCATGTTGCGTACCAAAAATTACATGCATTTTGCTTTCACGTACATGTCCAGAATTTTTGACATGGAAAGTTGGCAAACCTATCAAAACTATGACTAAGGTACCAGACTAGGCAGAGATTTACCAGTAACACTGCTTATGGAAAAATGCAGTAATAAATGACTAAATGAGGCTCAGATCCTGCAGTAGTTCACAATTCTCTGAAAATTGCAAATTAAAGTGCAAGACTAAGGTCCCAGACTAACTTCAACATGCAAAAACCTAACTTTTACAAGTAATTCTACTTATGGAGATAGAAGTGCAGTGTGATATAAAAATGATGTTCAGATCTTGTAGCAATTCACAGTTTTCCCACAACTGCAAATGAAGCTACATGTCTGAGGTCCCAGTCCCAGAACAAGTTAAAAAATGCAAACAGATATTTTTTTTTTCTAGAACATGGACAAATACAAAAAAGTTCAAAACAGCAGTATCTTTACACAGGCCACTCTAAGTGCACTGAAATATTGAAGCATAATTTAAATAAAAAAAATTCCCCCATTTTTGATGAAAAGCTAATTTCTCACAGTTCAAAGATTTTCCTACTTCTCAAGCATCTTGAATTAAATGCCTTCGGTGGTCACAGCACTGTACGGGTTTTATCAGACTAATTAGATTGAGAGGAATTCCATTAAATAAAGCCAATACTGGAGCTCTGTGACTTCAAAACATATGGCAAGTCACAGTTCTCTTAGTTCTATGACTCTGAACTACAGGTCAATTAACCCAGGTAGGTTATTTGGGCATCAAGACTCATTTTTTTTATTTTTATTTTATTTTGAATTTGTTAATAAAGTATAGCACTGATCCCATTGGACTAATTTCAGCCTCAGCCCAGGGATCAATCAAGTTAGACAGGGAATTGTATATGATAAGAGAAAAGAAGGAGTTTTGAATTTAAAAAAAATCTACTTGTACATTTGTCATCTATGCACCTTTTTTGGGGTATTAAAATTATGAAGAAGAAGGAAGGTACCTTAATAGTGAAAATTTTGTATGTAAAATATGGAGAGATGAAACAAATGAAAAAAGGAAAGAAAAGAGGTGAAAAGCAGGAGATGATAAAAAAGAATATGATTAAAAGATATAGTTATAGAAAATTACAACTGATGGATTTATAACGGAATGGTATAACATGATTATGGAAAAATATAATTTAATGAATCCATAGAAAGATCATAAAGATGCAATTGAAAAGCAATAAAAACAGAATGGAAAGATTTTAAGATTAGGTGTCATGGAATCTTTTATCTCAATCTGAGTTACCACCAACGTAAGCAGATAGGACCTTGATTTAACATCTCATCTAAAGGATGGCATAGTCAGAAGTACAGTACTCCCAGTGCTGTACTGGAGTGTCAGCAATACAGTCATGTGGAGTGGGAATGGAACTCACAACCATCTTCCAGCACTAAAGGCAATTGTACTACCTGCTTCTCCACTGACACTGATGTTTGATTTAATTGTTATACCACAGACATGAATTCATATGGAAACACATTTAGTTAGGGGGTATAGATTTTTCTGTATGTATAGAAATTGTTCACAGAGAAAGACTTTCATTCATGTGTTTTTCTATGTGCAAAGGAGATGCATGTTAATGGTATTTAGGTGTTGAAGAAGGATGGTATCTTTATTATAGGGAAAAGATCTGCAGCTAGTAAAGACAGCTTGAATTAAAGGTTTCTTAAAGGACCAGCAGGAAGATGGGGGAGTGACCACTTAATGAGTTAGGGGGTCTTTAAACTGCATTCAAGCTTTTAGATATATTGTATAGGTCACATTAAGTAGTATGGACTTCTGTAGGATTTGATTACTCCTATATTTGCAAGTTTTCACATAGTGAAACCCCTAACTATATACTTAGGTATGTGCAACATAAACTTATTCCCCATCAGCACTTAGTTGATAGATAAAATAATACATGACCAGCAAAGAAACCTTAAAAGAAATCTTTGTATATAATTCACCTGCAAATGCATGTAGGGTTGGCATAATGGTTAAGGTCATTACCAGATACAATGACAAAAATCAGAAGCTTCTGAACAGTTACCAGTACTAACCATCAGAAGGTACAAGCAATACTTGTGTGTCATATGTACTGATAGATGTGTCTGTTAAGTTAGTTTGTTGTGTGCCTAAAGTATACATGACTAGTGTACAATTCACAGCATTTCCTTAATATGATATGATCTATCAGACAAAGTAGCCTTGTTTTGTATGACAGGCCTAAGTTAGTGATTACATATTCTTAGATACAAATAATGCTGCTGAAGGAACTCTTCATATGGTTTAAAGCTGATGAACAGAGGCAGCATTTACCAGGATAGAAAACAAACTTGTAGATGTTGTCACCTTTGAAAGATAGCTTACATTTCACAAATCCATCACAACTGTCTTAACTTCATCTTCCTGTATTATATGAAGCAGGGCAGGCATGGATTTTAGTACTGCTCCTGTCGTGAATCGCTACAGCGAACTGAATTAGCATGGCTGTGTCACAGGCAGAGAAGTAATTCCTTTTCCACTGTCTCTTCAACCTGTTTTCCTGTCTGACAGAACAGGCCTTATTTTTTGAAGGCTCTCATCATATTATGCCTTATTTATGGCTCTATGGGTTGTGCCCAAAAAGTTATGAGTGTTCTACATAGAATTATAGCTTTTAATATTTAGACCTGTTTAAGAATGTATTAATAAGCAATTCACCAAATTAAATTAATGCAAACATTCTTTGCCATTAACAGAATAGGAGTTTATTATTCATGGACTATTTCTTTCTGTATAAAATAAGAACATGCTCCTTTCTAGACTTCTGTCATAACATTTGCCATTCACAGTTATTATATTTAAGGCTTCAAGATGGTCAGAAGTGGTATATGTCAATCTCATGGCTATGCAAATAGCTTCTCTTGAGAAGTAACTCATTTGATTCTGGCACAGCATCTGATACAAGCAGAGATGTTTGATATGTACTTTGTTTTTTTGTCAGCTTGCTGGTGAGTGATATGTGCATTTTAATTACCTTTAGGGGAGGTAAACATCATTAATTTTCAGGTGTGCACGTTTTTAAAGGCATGGTTACAGTTTAGCACTGACCAATCAGAATTTAGTATGTTTGGTAAATTTTGTGCATCTTAACACCATAACTGGTGCTTCACACTAACAATGATAAAAAGGGAAATAACAGATTATAGTCCTATTTTAATACTTCCTTAACTTATTTTGTCAATTGCGTGTCATAACTGGCTTACCATTAGTTTTTCCAAGACTTTTGTCAAGCAGAGGAGAAAAGCAACAGAAATACAAAGTCCTCCAGTTTCCTTTCATCCTTGCATTTATATAAAGGGACTTCTCTAGACCTCTTCCATAAAACTAAAACACAAGAGTCAGTTCAAGTCAATGATACAAGTCATGACTTCAAAAGATAGGGTGGCATATCTAAGCCTGTCTTGTTATCAAATAAAGAAATGAAAAAGACAATAAATAAATTGGCAGCTCCAAATGTGTATGTGTAATAAGGTAGTGAGATGTTATTATATCTTTAAACATAGTTCATTTTATAGAATGCAGAAAACTGAAGTATATAAAGCTGCACATTTTGATTTAAAGTACTTCAGTTATAAAATTCCTTGGTATGGAAAGTTAAGTTTTTTTAATTAAAACAATTTATATGTGTCACATTTCATAACACCCCAGACGTTATGCAAGTACGGAAACATTTTATACTGCGGCTAAGAATTTTTTATTGGTGGTTACATATTCCTTTGTTGAAACAAGATTATTCCTTTTACCTCTTCACTGCATGCTAAATTGCTAATATTTTATTACAGTTAGTGTAATGTGTACTTTTATTACAGTTATTTATTTATGCCACTGTTGTGTAAATAAACTATTCTCAGGTGAAATTTTACATTCACTTTTAATAAATAAAAATTAATTAGTAAACGCATTTTCTATATGAGACTGTAAATCATGCAAAAACATTCCACTCTTGTAAGCTCTGTCCTTTTTTGTGGCCCGATTCAGTTGTAAGAGACTTTTCCAGGTTTTCAGAAGAATATATAGGTCCTTCCATTTTCACCGCCTCAAGTAAAAATTATGAATTTCTGTAAATATATCCAGTATGGTACAGAGATCTGTTTTTATTCTTACAGCCACTGAAGGAAATCTTAATAAACAGATAGCAAAATCCTTTATGTTTCAGTTATTTCATGATATGGAACATAACTGGAAATGTCTGGTAAAATTCTGATTGCAGAATCTGAAGATATTGCTTTAAGACCTAGGGGACAGCATGACAGACACTGTGGCAAACCACTGCACTACTACTTTACTGGAAGAGCTTTGTAAGTCTGCTATATTTTAGCATCCTTCTATTTAAATGCAGAATAAAGGGTTTGAACAATACCTGAGCACAGAACTTAAGAATACCATTTCCTTATTTTCTTTACAGATATTCACATGCTTAACCACGCTTAGTTATTATGATTTTAGTGATAAATCTTTGACAGCTGTTCTCCACAGCCTTTAACTTCTTATCCTTCTTTTCATTGTGCTAATTTTTCAAAAAACATTTTTTAAACTGCCTGCCGTAAGAGGTATTCCAGGAGTCCTTCCAAAATGTATAGATTACACAGCAACTTATGCCAGTAATTCTTTATTTTTAATAGATAGGACACAAGGCTTTACTGCGAGACCATACTGGTCTACCCAAATTACTTCCTGCTTGTTCTGTACCATGAATATGACTGTAGGTACATGATACTAAAATCTTAATTCTTTTCCTGCCTTTATTACTAGATATTTGAAGTAGACTGACCCCAGAGATCAAATTATAGTAGTTCATGCTTTATCAAAGATAATGGAAAGATCGAGAGAAAGTGGACTGTAAATGTCCATTTGATTTTATTTTAATAGAAAGAAAATGGCAAGTGATACTTGCAAAATGATGCCTTCAGCTACTGTCCATGGTCTGATTAATTCTAAAGTAGCTACTGTCCATGGTCTGATTAATTCTAAAGTAGCTACTGTCCATGGTCTGATTAATTCTAAAGTAGCTATTATCCGTGGTCTGATTAATACTAAAGTAGCTATTATCCGTGGTCTGATTAATACTAAAGTAGCTACTGTCCATGGTCTGATTAATTCTAAAGTGGCTATTATCCGTGGTCTGATTAATACTAAAGTAGCTATTATCCGTGGTCTGATTAATACTAAAGTAGCTACTGTCCATGGTCTGATTAATTCTAAAGTAGCTACTGTCCGTGGTCTGATTAATACTAAAGTAGCTACTGTCCATGGTCTGATTAATTCTAAAGTAGCTACTGTCCGTGGTCTGATTCATTTTAAAGCAGCTACTGTCTATGATCTGATTAATTCTAAAGTACAGGGAAGTTTTAAACTTTCTAGTGATAATGAATGGAGAAATACAAAGCGGGCATCGGTGCTATAGTAAACTATACTTGTAATGTGTATGCAAAACCTGACAGCATAGTGAGAAAATTCTATTATTAGTACATTTTCCATAATAATTTCTAATTCCAATAAGATGTAAAATTTTGAAATTGTCCAAAAAAGTACTGGCTTTTAAAATGAGAAGAATTTAATTCTGTCATTCAGAAACTGTGAAAGCAGCACAACTGAGCTGAGGTTTTAAACTTTGAAACCTGCTGCTAAGATGCAAGGAAATGTAAACTTCACTTATTCAGCAGGATACCTCTTATGTGGCAGAAGGAATCTGTCAACGAATGCTATACCTTTATTTTGGTCAATAACTCACAATGAAGTCTGCATGTCTTAGGAGAGAAACTACTATGTATTTCCAACTTTTGCAAATGTCAGATGTTGCTCTGAACTAGTGACTGGCTTTGGCTGTAGTGATATGGTAGGGGGGAAAGATAGAAAGACAGGGGGACACATAGAACAAAGGAGAGAAAGAGCCAGACAGACAGACAGTGAGTTATGAGTGATAGTGAGAGTGTTGAGGTAGCCTGTATCATGCAAAGCACTGCACAACAGTTACCACTCAAGATTAGTAAGCTGTAGAATGCAAAGTTTTCATTTATACTTCTGGTCTTCCCTTATGTATCTTAAATTAATGATGCATAGAACATTATGTTTTCATGTTGCTTTCTTGGAGAATGGAATAAATATGTGCTTTGTTCACATAGCCTGACAACACAATCACACATTTTCAAAATGAAGCCACTCTCTACTTCCATGAATGTTTCACAGATTACTTCTTTGGGGAAGTCCACCTGTTCAAATAATGCTGAAAATTCTCCAATCTTTTCATAAAGCACCACAAGTTCAGAGGTCACTCTCAAAATTCTGGTAAAAAGAATATTATGCTCTGGCAGTATTATATTATATATACCTATTATTTTTACTACTATAACTCAATTATTGATTGTAACTGAGGTCTTTCCTATGCATTATGGTGTATAACATAATGGTTCTGTATTATTATACACTGTTATATGCAAGAATTCTATCTGATTTTGATAGCTGTGCATTTTAAATTGAAGAAAGCAGTGACAACCTAAATTAAGGAATGTACATCTGAGCAGAATGAAGCTGCTTAAGGAAAACACTTGTAGAATGAAGCAGAAATACTGCTTAGTTTCAATAAATAAAAACCTGTTGTTATCAATTGAGTGCCAGAGGGCTGTGTATACATGGATATGATTATACTTTGCCCTATACTTTTCATATGCTATCCTGTGTACAACATTTGCATATCATCAGCAGCATCCGTCCCCTTTTCCCATTTTCCACATGGGGTCTGGGTGTCACACCAACTGCTGCTATCTCTCTATTGATTCAATGCCATTCTTCTACCTTCTTTGTTAGTCATACCTGACTGTTGCAGATTTTCTCATATTCTGTCTATCCATGTCTTTGCTCTATGCCCAAGTTTCCCCTTAACTTTTCCCCTTTCCCAAATCTTGGAAAAAGTGCAGATGGAATGTGAAAAGTTTTGAAAAAGAAATTGTTTGCATGCAAAAAATCAAAAAATGTTTAACATTAGGATCTAGGCATACAATGTCAGGGGGTATATTTCCATAAGAACGAGAAATCTGATTAAGGTGAGAGTCAAAAAATATAAGAAATTGAAGAGATGTCAGGCTACAACTTTGAAAACTGAAATAAACAAGCTGGACAAATAGACTGAGCATAGTGTGAGACAAGATCAAGAACAATTTGAAAAAAATTTATATAAAGATATTGAGCATAATAGGAAATCATTTTATAGATACATAAGATGAGGTAGGAGTAGAGGGTCCCTATTAGATTGATGAAAACACTAAAGATCAAACGGCTTAGAAATCAAAAATGTTGTTCTTCGAAAGACGCATTGTGGGGGCTGTGCCCCCCACACCCCCAGCTAATTATATATACCAACTCTGAGATTGCACTACAGTGAGGAAAGGGCAAATTTTCCAATCTTCACTGTACTGCGCTCTCACAATACACATTCCGAAGAACAGCATTTTCTGATTTCTAAGCCGTTCGATCTTTAGTGTTTTCGTCAATCTAATAGGGACCCAGAGTAGAGACATACAAATGGATAAATTGTGTCTAGATTCTAAAACTTATTGTTAGACACAACAGATTATAGATATATTTACAAAATCTTATGCAAAACACTTTGGCTCCACAAAAGGGGTGATAAGTTGGCCTAGTGACATCCAGGTATGATGAGATACTGTAATCAAAATAGATTATATTGAAAAAGAAATGCCCAAACTGGATCCAAACAAAGTACAGGGAGGATATGGAATTAGTAACAATGACCTGAGAACACTTCAGCAAGAACTTACGGTACCAGTATATCTATTATTCACTAGGTCATATAAATACTGGGAGATTCCTCAAGATTGGAGACATGCGCTTATTAAACCTATCTTTAAGGGAAAGTGGAGCAGGATAAACCTAGAGTCACACAGACCCTTACGTTTACTTTCATGTTATGGAAAAATAATGGAGAAGGTAATATTGGATAGGTTATTGCCAGAATTGGATAGGCTGGGACTTGAAACCATATATCAGCATGCATATGTTGAAAATAAATCTATTACCACCTGTAACATGATGTTCTATAACAATATAATGACAGCTATGAATGAAAAAGTGTGCTGTGATGTAATTTATATAGATTTAACTTCAGCATTATACAGAGTCATACACAAAACACTGATCAACAAATTAGAACAACTAGGTATTGATGTACTCTTGATAAGTTGGATAGCTGCATGGTTTACAAACAGGACATGCCAAGTATCATACAGCAACTGGATGGGTGAAATTCTTGGTTACAGTCAGGGTGTCACACAGGGCTCTGTCCTAGGCCCTTACATGTTTAGAGTGTATCTAACTTTTTTATCTGAGGTGCTCTACAGTCTATATACAGACAAACTGAAATTGGGTAAATTGATTACATGTGTTACAGATAAGGCATGTCTGGAAAATAACTTGACTAAATTGACCATTTAGGCACAGGGGAATAATATGCTGATAAATACATCAAAAACTAAGTATATGAGATTTGGGGAGACATAAACTGAAAGGTGAATATTTAGTACAGCAAACAGTGATTGAAACTGTAAACTCATTTAAGGACTTGGTTATATGGGTAGATCCAGCCACAAGTTTTTCTAATCATATCAACCAGTTAGTTAATGATAGTTATATAACTACAGGTTGTATAAAAACGATTTATAAAGTCTAGGAAATCAAAAATGGTGAAGTCATCATTTGTTAGTTACATTACACTCAAACTTCAGTATGGAATAACAATATGGAAACCCTATAAGAAACCAAGCATGAGTAAACTGGAAAGAGTACAGTGGAAATATACCAAGGGTATCCATGGATGTGAAAATTTAAGTTATTATGAAGGATTAAACATCTGAACTTATACAGTGTCTCATATAGATATCTAAGAGCATTTAGAGTCAACTACCTCTGGAAATGTTTGGGGTTATCAAAAAGTACTAGAGAGTCAACCTATGTAAAACATTCTATAAGAATGAGAAGTGCACTAAATGGTTCTCTGAAAGAGCAGCTGATGCATGGATCAGAATACCAAATTATATTAAAGCAAGCACTAGTTTAGATATTTTTAAGAGTAGCCCAGACACTTATTATGGGAACAAGTCTTTTGGTATATTGGCAGGCTAGAAAGGCATTAATACCCGTGCTTGAAATATTTCTATGTATGTATATACATCTTTTTCAGAAGATTATCCTCTGCTTTCCTGCACATGTACACAAACCACCATAATGTGTTCTCTTTGACCTTTCTGCAACTGGAACGACTTGGGTTTCTGCTCCAATGATCTTATTTTTCATCTGTCCCACAGTGTGCATCCTACCACCCATCTCAGGCACTTCATCTCCATCACCTGAAGCCTTCTCAGCTGCTTTGCCTTCAATGTCCAGGTTTCTGTACTATACAGTAGTACTGGTCACCTTACTTTTTAGTTGTTTTGCATTCTTCTGTCATACAGTCCACCTGGCACTATGTGCCAGTTGGCTGCAGGCCCTGTGGTTCTAGCATTGACCTCCTCATTCAGACTTCCCTTCTCCTGAACCACTATTTTTCTTTCTATCTCAGTTCTCAGCTTCTTCTGATTTTCCCCATTTGCTGACATTGCAGCTGTGCTATCTGTCATCCTGTGTCTTCAGTTTTGCATTCCATTCCCCTATCATTTCTTGAAGTTCTTGTCCAGAATCTGCCTGCAATGCTACATCATCTGCATATAGCAACTTTGTTGATTTTCCCATCTCCAAACTTTGTTAATGTAATCCATCATCAGTATGAAATGGGCTCAAGGCTGAATCCTGATGCGCACCCACTCCCACAGGGAACCCCACTGTGAGTCTGAACACTGTACTTGTGTCATTGGGTCCTTGTACATAGCCTGCACTAACTCTACTAATGTTTATGGGACTTCGAACCACCACAGGACTGCCCAAATCAGCTTTCTTGGGACCTTGTCATATGCTTTCTCCAAGTCTAGGAATGCCCAGTGGACTCTTTCTTCATCTCTAGGTTCTTCTCAACTACCTGTCTCACTGCAGACACCAGGTTGGTTGTGCTGCATCCTGATTTGAATTCATATCCTATCTTGCTTTCTACTGCTCTGCATATTCATTTATCAATCAATTTCTCCAGAACTTACATGCAGTGTGGCAGGAGTTTCATACCTATATACTTCCCCCACAGTTGTGAATGTGCACTTTGTTCTTGTTCACCGGTACTAGAATGCTTGTTCTTGTTCACTGGTACTAGAATGCTTGTTCTTGTTCACCGGTACTAGAATGCTTGTTCTTGTTCACCAGTACTAGAATGCTTGTTCTTGTTCACTGGTACTAGAATGCTTGTTCTTGTTCACCGGTACTAGAATGCTTGTTCTTGTTCACCGGTACTAGAATGCTTGTTCTTGTTCACCGGTACTAGAATGCTTGTTCTTGTTCACCGGTACTAGAATGCTTGTTCTTGCTTCACCGGTACTAGAATGCTTGTTCTTGTTCACCGGTACTAGAATGCTTTTTCTTGTTCACCAGTACTAGAATGCTTGTTCTTGTTCACCGGTACTAGAATGCTTGTTCTTGTTCACCGGTACTAGAATGCTTGTTCTTGTTCACCGGTACTAGAATGCTTGTTCTTGTTCACTGGTACTAGAATGCTTGTTCTTGTTCACCGGTACTAGAATGCTTGTTCTTGTTCACCGGTACTAGAATGCTTATCACCCAATCACCTGCTATGAGGATCCTCTGCAGCCAGTTCTCCTGTAACTCATCCAACACCTTGATCATATCTGCCGTGACCTCATCTCTGACGCTTTCCCTGATTTTGTTTTCCATAGCGCCGTTCTTAATTCTTCTAGGATGGGTTCCTTTTTTTTTCTTTTCTCTTAGGCTGTGTCTAGGGCAGCACAGCTTTTGCGGGTTTTTAATCATTCAGAAGCTGCTGGAAGTACTCCTTCCCTCTGCCTTTGATGTCCTGTGGACTGGTGAGCAGTTTATTGCTGACATCCCTTATGAGGGACGTCTGATGACTATCTCTTTTATCTTTCTGTCTTTGCCTTACAACCTGATAAAGTTTGTTCGTGCCATCTACTCAGCCACTTTCCAGATGTTGCTAGAGTGCCTCTGACGACTTGTTCTTTGTAAGCAGCAATGTCTTGCACAGGACCTTACCTACCATGGCAGTTTCAGACCTGCTAAGAGTGGATTCCTTGCTCTGAAGAGAAATGAATTGCGACTGTAATGAACAGTGTCTTTAGTAGTACACTAATCCTTTCTCTTCCATCCCAAAACTAAACATTTTATGAAGCTCAGAATAAAAGTAGTTTGAGGCAGACTTAAGGATATCACTGAAAATCAGTGACAGAAGATTGGTAAAGTGCAGATTCACTTATCAAGTAAGACAAGACGGAGGAAAAATATTCCAAGAACCATTATGTCCCATTCTCAGGTAAAATCTAGTTATTAGCATTAAATGGAAGAAAAACACTTTCACAGAGGAAACCCTGAGGGATCCATCACTGTCATATGCCCACTATTTGGATATTCACTAAAAAGGCACTGCCTCAAAACCTTGTCTTGCATCAGAGCTGAGATGAGACATACATATTTCAGAAGCTGTTAAAGCTCACATTTCAGACTTCCTTATATTATAGACAGGTACATTTGGCTGAAGCCGATGCTATTCTTTCCCCACCCCTCTACATATTACACACCACTCCCATTAAAGTCCCTACACCCTGCCTAACAGCAGACAGTATAAATCATCTACATAATCTCTGCTAACTATGCACTTCTAACTTTAGTATCCTTCGCTAAGCCTCATTACCATGCACTTATAATAACTAGTTTTCTCTGCACCCATCCCTGTCGCTGAACTTCCCACCCCTTTACTATAACTCTAACAGAGGATAATAAACAACTATAAAACTACATCTACACTACTTTTCTACATAATCCATACTGTGCCACTTCACTTGCATCATCAAACTGATCTATGACATCACACATCACTAGGTTACTCATACCTTTACTACTTGTACTGTCACTCTCAACTCATCCATCACTTATACCAGCTGCTTCAAACCACCCTAACTCTGTCTTTCTATCATTCATCTCACCCTAAAAAAGAACCTTTGGTACTCCACTTGTACAGTACTTTCAAAAAGGACACATACCCGTACCACAACAAATGAATCCCCTACCTCTAGTCCAAGAATATGTGATTCACAATACAACAGGATATCATTATTCCCTCCTAAATCTGCCCAGCCTAAGCCTCTGTTTTCAAAATATCTCTACAAATGTATCCCTATAATTTCATTCTCTTACTAAAAATTAACATTGACTTGAATCCTGACCCTTCCTCCACAAACAGTCTTGCCTATCAATGCATTGCATACATACACACACAAGCACACAACTAACACTTCTCTCTTCAGTATACAAAATATGAAAAATGCACTTGACCAGGTGAGAGCAGTTCTCTCCTACCAAAAACTGAAAATATCTGCAGTCACAGAACTATGGCTTAAAAATGACACCCAACTTCCAGTACTTTTTTCCATTATACAACTACTCAAATGACACTAGACCCAGTCCTAAGCCTGGAGGGCAGGGCACTTATATTTTACAAGAATAACAACAGCTCTGTGATAATAGCACCAGCCAATGCTTCTTCCGACAGTGACTCAACCTGGATACTCCTAAAGTTTCCTCCATCAAGACATCTCCTCTCCTACTAATCTTTTTAATCTCCCATCTTCCACCTCCCCTTCCATATTCACATCAATCATAATTAATATTCACTCCATCACCCAGTAAAATGCAATCTCCATATTCTAGGAAACTTTAATCTCAAGTTTCTAGCACATGTTGCTAATGATATGACAGAGGTCTTGTCTGATCTGAACATGATACAACTAACATCTGAGCCTACACGACCTAAAACACATTCATCCAACACCTTTCCAACTAGACTTGGTCACTACAATTAATCCACAGTCTTACTTCAACCTTACTGTCCACTGCCCAAGTTTCAGTGACTACTGACCTATAACGTTCACTATGGCAATCCAAAATGTAAAGATCTCCCCAAACGTGTAACATTTAGAACAAAACCCAACAGCAGCAATGACAACCTAAATCAATACCTGTCTGGATACCGCTCCTCAGCATTCAGGACTCAAATGAAGCAGCATCCAACTTAACCCAAACTGTCCACTACCTTCAGGTAAAATGCTTTCCTCCAGGTATAAAGTTATTAAGTCAACTGAATAATTGAATAACTAAAAAACTCTGGTACAATTGTGAAATGATTGCTGGTCTAAGTAGAAACAAAACCTTAGCAATCAGTTTCATTCTTACTTCACCACAATCCAAAATCCTCACCAAACAAGCTATCCACAGAAATAAGAATGCTTATTATAAGTCTAGGCAGCATTTCCACCTGAACAAACCTAAAAATTATGGGCATGAAATAAATGTACAAACAAGATACAAGACTCCTGAAAACACTCCCTCTGAAGTCATAAACTGCAACTGCACCATTCTCACTACTATATAAGTTCTCCACAGACTCAACAAACTAGCAAAAGCCTGACCCTTTCCCCAATCTCCACCTCTCACCACTCCTATCCTCCCTTCCTTTAAATACGTCAAATACAAATATATAGAAACTCTACCAGATCAAATTCCCATCACCTCTCCAGCTGACTCACACATCTGTCTCTTAGTACATCCCTCCATGCAAAGACTTCTTAATTCATCTTCTTACTCACACTTATCACCTCTAACAAACAACATCAAACCTAGCATCTGACAAGAAGCCTCAATAACAGATATTTTTAAATAATAGAAACCAGAATACCCCTCATACTTTTGACCTATTTCTATACTTCACACACGTGGAGAAACCTAGAAAAAATAATCCACACTCAATTGGCAGAGTATATCACATCATTAATATCGCCTCCTCACCAAAATGCTGTACATTGTTTTTGGTGAGGGGGGGGTTGTGGTACAATGACACCCCTTTAGATCCCTACTAATGAAATCTTGAGCAATATGGACAAATGAAGCCTTACTGTGACAGTCTTCACAGATTTAACAAAAACATTTAAACTAATTGCCCACTCACTGTTACTAGACAAACTAATATAAATTGGCATTAGTGAAGACTCCCTACCTTGGTATAAAAAAAAACTTATTTTTCAATACAGCCTTTAAAGTGAAATTTTTAGGAACCTTCTTCTGTCACACAGCATCATTCTTCAATTGTGTCCCTCTGAGACCAATGCTAACATTGTTTTATCTCTGCATATTCAATACTAAACTCCCTTAAGATCTAGCATACATTGCAATCATATTACATAAAGGTGACAGTCAACTTCAGATCCAGCTAGTCACCCTGTGACACAAACTCAATTCTATAATGATCTCAATTCATTCAACCAATGGCTTCTAATACACAGACTCTTATTAAACCTTGTTAAAGCAAAATAAGTGTATTCAGCACCCATGAAAGGCTCAACAAAGATCCCCACTACACTTCAGATCACAGTTATAAACAGTTCCTCATAGAAACAACCACTTTTTTTAAATACTTGGAAATCTAGCTAGAATACACTCTTTAAGTTCCAGAATCACTTCAAAAAACACATTGAAAAAACAAATAAGAGAATTAACTAATTACTTTCTGGGCCAGAATAAATCTCTACCTATATGTAGCCCAAGCAAGGACAGCCTTAGGCAAAGAATTCTACTTGCCCAACTGGAATATGGACTGCCCATCATTGCCCCAGAAAAGTACAAATACACTATATATCATCTCCAATGAAATATGCCATTTCATCACAAACTTATGTCATCAAGAACACCACTGCACAGTTCTCTCTAAGGCCAGATGGCTATCTATCAAACAAAGAGCTGGCCTTCCTGCTTTACAAAATCCTTACCTGAGACTCTATCACCCCTAGCACACAAACTCTTTTATAAACCTCATCATGCAGCCTAAGAGATCTCTCACAACTACTCCCAATTTGGCTACATCTGCAACTAAACAGCACTACACCAATCATGTTTTCTCTACACTAGCCTCTAAACTCTGGGAATCACTTCCAAGCTAACGGACAACTGAATGTAAGAGTCAGCTAGTTAATACAAGCTTCATGCCAGCTTCACCAATCTCATCACATCACTTACATTTCACTCCTTTTCCTGTCTCTAGTCACTCCTTCTCCTGCATTTATCCATCCTGGCAAATCTGCTGAAATTGTTATTCACTCCTTAATTTCCCTGATTCTCTCATCTCTGTTTTCTCTCCTTTCCCTAAGCTCCTACAAGTTTAATTAAGCTATTTTGAAATAAAAGACTCAAATAGAATCCATAGTGACTACATATGCATTACCTGCTCTCTTAGCTACCATGTTTGTAACTTGCCTTTCAAATTGTCATGTACAAAGTTTATATAAATCTCTAAAATGTGTTTATACACACACACACACATACACACACACACACATATATATATATATATATATATATATATATATATATATATATATATATATTGCATCTGTGTTACACTGTATATAACTTTTTTTGTTTTTTACATTATAATATACTTACTTGGAGTATAGCTGTAAATGGTCCATAGAGATTAAGTGCACTACCCTGGTAAACAAATGTAAAATAAAATAATATAAAATTTAGTAACTGTAGTATGTATTCTTTGCTCACTACAACAGCTGGAGTGGCTAGAAGCAGCTAATAGTTAGTATTTAGACTTTGGGGGCACATCAGTGTTGGTTTATTTCTTGAGCTGGAATGTGATAGGTGGAAGCAATTTTCTTTTCAAAGTGTGCACACACACGATCATCTGTATATGCACATAAATACACTCACACAAATACACACAGACAGACCCTCAGAGCCACACGCTCCAGGGATATAAACTTTGCCATCACAATGAATAAAACATGCTGGAGGGATCGGTTCCTGACCCAGAGACTATCCAGACTGTGGAATAGACTGCCCATACATGTCAAGCAGAGGGCCTCTTTGGCCCTCTTCAAAAGAAACCTTGACGATTGGATGGGAGATGGAAATTCACCCCAGGGATCACGTCAGTCACCCTGCCAGACAGGGGTCCAGGGAAGTAAATATTGTGGGAAGAAATAGCCAGGGAATTCTTATGGCTAGGCTTGTATAGGTCCTAGGGCCGATAGCGGAGTACCAATCTATAAACCTATGAACCTATGACACACAAGTACTGCCTGTTCCACAGAATTTTTATCTACCAGTAAAAAAACTTCCTAAACTTTTCCTCCTATGACCAATAAGAACCTTTTTACACATATAGGTTCATAGGTTCATAGGTAGGTACTAGGCTATCTGCCCGAGGGCATTTATAAGCCTAGCCAGAGTGTGTCGGCTTTCGCTGCCCCATTGATTAATTAACTGATCCTTTGTCAAGCAGAGCCAATGAAGTGATCCCAGGGGTGTATTTTCTGTTACACATCCAGTTGTCAAGGTTTCTCTTGAAGAGTGTTAGTGAAGGGCTTTGCCTGATGTAATTTGGAATTTTGTTCCAAAGCATGGGGAGTGTCTGTGACAGGAATCTATCCCTCCAGCATATTCTATTTATTGTTGTGGTGAGGTTTAGCTCACTACACCGTGTGGCTCGCAGTGACTTGGATTTCTTTAGGTGGAGCATGTCCATCAATTCTGAGTTGGACATGGCTTTGTAAGTCAGGCAGAGATCACCTCTGAGTAGGCGATATGCCACTGAGTACAGCCGGAGTTTTTTCAGTCAGGCTGCATAGGACATATGCTTGAGGCCAGTAATCCTCTTGGTGAGGTACCTTTGTGGTCTTTCCAGCTGTTGGAAGTGTCTTGTGTGGTACATCCCAAATGGGGCATTGTACTCTATGATGGGTCTAATGAGTGACAAGTAGAGGGGCACTATAACCTCTTTATTACTAGATGCGAACACTTTAGTAATTAGATGGGCCACATAGAAGGATTTCCTAACTACTTTGGCAATATGATTGTCAAAGGAGAGATTACTATCTACCTGTGTCCCCAGATCTCTTATTACCTTTTCTGTATTAAGGGGGCTGCCACATATGTGGTAATTCGTGGGTGTTTTGTTTTTCCCAAATGGGATGACAATGCATTTTTTGGCATTTAGCTTGAGGCCATGACTTTGACACCAGGTATCCGTCTCAGTAAGGCTCTTTTGGAGGATGTCCATGTCAGCCGGAGAGTCAATTATGGCTCCCAGTTTGCAGTTATCGGCGAACTTGGTTAGCCACAGTCCTCCTGTGTTTGCCTGTACTTCTGAGAAGTATGTGCCGAACAGTAGGGGTCCCACAAGCCTTGCGGGACACCATGACATGTCATGACAACATATGACCTAACATAATAAATAAAGAGGACGTTCCTTACTAAAATACATACTGCTGTCTATTCCTTTTCTCAGACAATAAAACTATGTTCAGTCTGTCCCTTGCATTCTCATATTCTAAGACTATATTTTGTGGCTTTGTTTTTGCAACAGGCCTATGAGACAGCAGGCTTCTTTCTGAGAAAAAATCATTCCTTCACATTGTCTCTGAGACATATTTCCATCTTTCTGTTGTCTTTCTGCTTTAAATACACTCTTCTAAATATGCTTCTTCCAATTGAATTTCATTTAAGTACTTTAAACTTCTGTCAACCTTTTCTACATTTTTCCTTCAAAGATATGCATCTTAAACATCTCTATCTTCTTACCTTTTATATTCTTAATGACATCCTGTGACAATATTCTACTTATTGTTAAGTTTATACATAGCTGAGTTCTGAGAAGCTGTAGTCAATAATCCAGATGCAGACTCATCACCTGTCAGTACAGAACAAGGCTAGTGTTTTGTTTTTATTGGTAGTCGCTGCCTGTGCCTTCCTCCTGTTATTCTTCACCTTCATATTACCTCTTTTATCTTAAGTGTTTTTATTTCAGTGCTGCTAGGGCCTCATTCTCCACCAAGCCCCTTATGCAGCACTGTCAAGATTTGTGTTGCTTGAATACACTTGTCTTAATCATCTTTCTCTTTACATGTTTACTAATTGTCTTGATTTTAATTTGCCTCTTCTCCTGATTTCCTAAATCAATAGCTGTTAATTTTAGTAAAGGTTTTGCACTTTGTTGGTATTCAAACAAATTCCTCACATTCTTCATTTCCTAGGGCTGTCATCTCTCTACTTCTATCTCTTTCTTCTTTGTCTTTATTTTGTCAGTCTCCCCCCCCTTTCTATCTCTCTTTCTCTCATACTCTTTCTATTTCTATCTCTGCCTTTCAATAAGTGTACTTTTTGTCACTTTTTATCTTCAAACATTGTAGGGAAATGGTTTGCATTGTTCTACCACTACCAGGTATTTTCCAAATATCATACCTAATCCAGTAATTTAATTTCTTGTGAAATACATTGCCTCCTGTCTTCTCTAAATCCTTTGCTCTTTTTTATTTAAATATAAACCTATTCTCTCTCCAGTAACACTTCTGTTCAGCAATCACTTCTCTTGTTCATACTTTATTTTTGTTATTAATAGTAAGCCATCTGCACAAGAAAATATTTCAGTAGAGAGTTGATCATCCGAACTAATTGAGACCAAGAGTAGTTTGGATAATCAAACTGTTCAGATAATCAAACACACCTTGAACTGGATAAAAAACATCTAAAGTCTAATTTTTTTCTGCATGCAGGACTACACTTTTCAACCATTCAGCAAGTCCAATGGACAATAAAGAACATTTTTTTCACACACAAGGAGGCTATAAGCTCAAAAAACATGCACAAACTATTCAGACTTTATGATTTTTCCTACACAAAAACTTTGGAAGGCTGTGTTTGGATAACAAACATTTTGGATAATCGACGTTCAGGTAATCAACTCTCTACTGTAATGGCAATCTTATTTCATTGAAATCTTTCCATATATCTTCTTCTCAGCCATTGTTACAAGTACTTATGACTGCATTCGTCACTATTTCAAGCAGCCACATACTCATTGGACACCCTGGTTTCACCCCGCTTCTGTCTTAATCTTTTTTCCTAACTATCCATTCTCCATCATGGACACCCAAAATGCCTGATAAAATGACTTAACATTTTTCCTGTACCCAATTCTTTCAAAATATTCCACATTTCATTATGATTTATACTCGCAGAAGTTTCTGCCACATCATAAGTAACCAGTCTTCCTTCATCTTTCCCATATCCTGCTTTTTCTACTTCCTGTTTTAGCACGTGCATTTCACTTACATTTCTTTTTCTTACTCCATATACACCCTCAGTTATTACTTCACCCAAAATCTTCACCATTCTTTTCTAAGTCATTTTCATAAATGTTTTATAATCTCTATTTCCACTTTTTCCATATAAATTGTATTACACCTTAACAGGTAAAAGGTACTATGTTCTTCATCTGTAAATATGTTGTAAGTAATTGCTATGTAAATTGTTAATCACTATGTAATCCAATGTAAATACTGTCTGTTTATTTCAACTGTGGAGCTTTTCTCCCCAGGCCTCTGCTGAAAATGGACCTACGTCCAGTCGGACACTCCAGGTCAACAAATTTAAATAAATAAATAATAAATAAATTATGAAAACAAGGATGGGAAAATAATAATTTCATAATCTGTTTTACTTTCATTATATTTTATTTCTTTACCTAAAAAGTCCATACTTCTTTTTAGCATTTCATAAAGAATTTCTGTCCAAAGAATAATCTTTTAACATTTTTCTTATTATATTCAACATTTTCCCCTTTCTCATATTTACTGCTTCCTGCCTTCAATAATTTATCACAATTTCCCTTTATTTTTCATATTTTTCTTTTTCCCCACCCAGTTCTCTCTATCCAAATGTAATTTTTTAACATTTTTTATAGATTAACCAGCAGCGTGTTATACTTTTTGCAAAATGACTTCACTGTTAGATGTTCCCAGCACAATTCTTTCCTTTATTTCTGTAAATTCTCCTTATTTAATTTACTACCTATTAACGTTTTATTCCTGTTCCTTTTATTATTTCTCCATGTTCCCAACCACTATCCATATTGTTCTATGGTCGGAAAAAAACTTACTTCTTTCCTTTCTCTACCAATTTCTCTTATATCCTGTGAATATATCACATAATCTATTTACATCCATAAATTCCCAGTCATATATGTAAGCTATCTTTTCCAATCTGTAATCTACCATTTTCACCACCGCTTTCATTATTTTAATATTCTGCATCATTTTGACTTTTTCTTTTCTTAAATGGCAGATAAAACACCTAATATATTTACAGATAAGTTATCATGTATGTTTATCTCTTCAAACATCTTTTTTTTCTCCCCCCACATTTGTATACTGCATAAAATATGATCGCACTAGATTCATTTTTATTTATAAATCACACACTAGCATTCTAAATGCTGGCTCTACTGCCACATCCATGACTTTCACTTCTTCATTTTAACAGGCAGTGCAGCCCTAGAACATGCATCTTTCCCTATTGTTCACACTACTCTTTTTCCCTACATCAATTCAAATCTTACCATTTTACTTTTCTCAACACACCTGTAATTTGTAAACAAATTATGTCTGTCTCAATCCTTTTACATCATTCAAACACAACCATTCTTCTCACAACGTTATTCGTGCTCTTTACACTTAGCAAAATCACAGTAATTTTAACCTTGTCCTTTTCTGCATCGTTTTTAATCCCACCTTTTATTTTCCTATACAATTATACAATTATAGTGTGTATACTTTAAGTAATGATATTGCTGATATTTTTGAAAAAGGCCTTTCTTTTGTTCCAAGTAAAAAAGGAGGTCTGGATGAAGCTTTGATAGATTTAAAACTTTATACAAGAAAGCTAAATTTTCAATTTTGTTTTAAAGAAGGTGTTTCTGACAACAGCAGTATAGATGTATGTAAAAAAACAAGTTAATTCAATCCCCCTTTGTGTCCCATTGTGCAGACTTTTGAAAAGATGTGTGAATACGATATCCGTATGATGTTTAAGGATAATGGTAGGTTGTCACAGGTAGGAAATAATTTGAGTGCAAATGAGATGGAATTATTACAGGAAATATGTGGAAATAAATTAATAAGGATCATGAAACCAGATAAGGGGGGTGGGTTAGTAATTATGGATAAAAACACTTATATTAATAAGATGTTTGGGATTCTTTATACTGACACCTATTGTCAGATTAGTATTAATGAGAAAAAAATTTTATATAGGAAAGTGGATATAATGTTGGAAGAACTTCTTCAACTAGACAAATTACATTAGACGAATGGTCCTATATAAAAGTAAAATGTCCAAAGATTCCCACCTCTTTTGGTATACCGAAATTACATAAAGATTTGAATACCCCCCCTTAGACCCATAGTTGATGCAAAAGCATCAAAAACTTATTTTATAGCTAAATTTATAGATGCACAATTGAAAAATATACTATGCAACTGTAATTGGATTGTAAAGGATTCATGGGATCTATTGAAAAAAATCAATAAAAGTATGTACAATCACAACCTTATTTTTGTAACTATAGACGTCAGAGATTTGTTTTCTGTCATCCCTTATGACGTTGGTATTGAATGGTTTTACTCATACCTATGTCGTTATACTGAAATGAGCCATGACAGGATACTTACGATCAGGAGTCTCATGGAAATTATTCTGGACACCAACATCATTGTCTTTGATGAACAACTATTTAAACAATGTAAAGGTGTAGCTATGGGGGCTACTTGTGCACCCATTTTTGCTAACTTAGGTCTAGCATTTTGGGAGAAAGAATTCATTTTTACTAGTCCTTATGAAAAGCTTTGGAAATACTATGGGCGGTACCTAGACGATAAAGTCATTTTATGGAATGGCAGCGAAGTTGTACTAAACGAATTTCTTGGCTACATTAAAGAAAGTACAACTTTTCTAGAATTTTCACACACCATCTCATATGATAAAATAGACTATTGGGACATCACTATTAGTAAAAATGCATTCAATAATTGTTTTGAGACTACCATCTTCAGAAAACCTACATATTCTAATTCACTTTTGCACTTTACCAGTTTTCACCCCCTCCATCAGAAAAAGGCATTAGTTAAAGGGCAGGGAGTGAGACTGGCAAAGATGGTGTCTGATCACCAAGAGTTTTTAGATCAAATATACACCTTAAAAGGAATGTTGGCAAACAGGGGGTATCCCCAAGGGCTTGTCAACAATATTTTAAAAGCGGTAGTAACCAAGAGGGAACAAGGAATATTTGTTCCTTTATTAGGAAAAGGTTCTGACATTCCTTTTGAAGGGGAACATAGAACGGAGAATAAAACATTTAATAGAGCTGCTATTTTTAAATATAACCAGCAGTTCATAAATATTAGTAATATAATACAACATAATTGGAATTTATTTAACACTAATAAGGAATATTTGGACATTGTAGGAACAAGTCCTAATATAGTATATAAAAAGGACATGACTATTAAAAATATGCTAGAAACAGCACAAGAAGTCTACTCTGGGACTAGGGGTATATACAAATGTGGGTTTTGTTCACAATGCAAGCACATTTTGGAAGGAATGGAACTATATATTCCAAATTATGGGAAATATACCTACAAAAAGAAATACGCTTGTAGTAGTAAGGCTGTTGTGTATATAGGGATGTGCACTGAGTGTCCCTGTTTTTATATTGGTAAGACAGTTAACGCCCTCAGGAGTAGAATGTATCAACACTTCTACGACATCAACAAGCAGGATATGAAAAATGTATTGTCTAGCCATATTAAGAACAACATAGGACATAATTTTAGATTTTCAGTCCTTGAACAAGTTACATTGGGGGACAGAGGGGGTCCCCTGAATGACTATTTGGAAAATAGAGAACTTAGATGGCAGTTAAAAACTAATGCAGCACAATTCCCAGAGTTAAACACTAGTATTTCTATCAGCTCTGTCCTTAGACTAAAAATGGAAGGTTATTTATAAAATTGTCATATAAAAGAAAACAAAGAAATTTTTTTTCACACAACATATCATTACATACACATTTTTTACATACATAGACTCTAAGAATTTTGTAAGTTAGTTTTGATAAAGAGTATAATTATTTTAGCCATTTTAGGGTATAAAAATGTTTTTTAATGTATGAAAGGGTTAATTAATCAATTATGATGTCATTAATTAATGAATTTGTTGGGTGTGGGATATAAAAAGGGTCAGTTTTGTGTTGTTTGTTTGTCATTCTGAAGAAGTTTTTATTAAAAAACGAAAGCGCTAAATACATATACAGTGTGGATCCTGTCTTTCTTTCCTTGTGGTCTACACTTTGTTACAGGTTTTGGATTTCTGGACTTTTGTTTTTCCTCTGAATATATCACATAATCTATTTACATCCATAAATTCCCAGTCATATATGTAAGCTATCTTTTCCAATCTGTAATATACCATTTTCACCACCGCTTTCATTATTTTAATATTCTGCATCATTTTGACTTTTTCTTTTCTTAAATGGCAGATAAAACACCTAATATATTTACAGATAAGTTATCATGTATGTTTATCTCTTCAAACATCTTTTTTTTTCTCCCCCCACATTTGTATACTGCATAAAATATGATCTCACTAGATTGATTTTTATTTATAAATCACACACTAGCATTCTAAATGCTGGCTCTACTGCCACATCCATGGTTTTCACTTCTTCATTTTAACAGGCAGTGCAGCCCTAGAACATGCATCTTTCCCTATTGTTCACACTACTCTTTTTCCCCACATCAATTCAAATCTTACCATTTTACTTTTCTCAACACACCTGTAATTTGTAAACAAATTATGTCTGTCTCAATCCTTTTACATCATTCAAACATAACCATTCTTCTCACATCGTTATTCGTGCTCTTTACACTTAGCAAAATCACAGTAATTTTAACCTTGTCCTTTTCTGCATCGTTTTTAATCCCACCTTTTATTTTCCTTTTTTCCTCCTCACCCTACTCCCACATACTTTGTCACCTGACTCTCCATAACTCCCCCTTCTCCTTTCTCCTCATTGTCAAGTACATCATATTTAAAAAGGGTAGGGGAGCTTCCCCAGTGCCATGACCAAGTTTTTCATAGTAGTATAAATACCAGCATGGGTCTCCCCTGAAAAGAGGTTACTAGCCTAGTGGGGCTAACCCAGGCACAAAAAGAACCTAAAATGCATGCGTCTGTCTATGGTGTGGTTTACTGTATTTTCAATAAAACTTTTCATTGTAACAAGTAAGCTTCGTTTCGTTAGTGTACTGTAAACAGGGCTGCCAAAGTCTAGTTACTGCTTGCACAGAGCTGGGAGCCATGCATTAATCTAAGCACATCTGTTATTACTTTCAAATGTTAATTCAACCATGTCCATTATTTTTGCTAATCAAATAATCTGACTGAAATATTCAAGTCCCTTTTCTGTAGGATTTTTTGTACCAGAAGAAGACTAAGTGAGTTGTTTCTGGTCAGTCATTGGGCAGTTATGGCCAATGGGACTCAGCTCTAGATTTTGCAGCACCTAAACAGCTAGGCTATACTGCTTTTTTGTCTGCATAATGATATGATCATACGTCACTCTAGTATGTCTATTGCTTTATTCCTCTCAGAATTACAGGATATATCTGCAAATAGTCAGCAGCATTTCTCTCTCTGTTTACTGTGCAATGAAATAGTATGTTGAAAGTCTGAAGGGCCACAACTCATTTCTGAAGGGAGGATTTACTTAGTTTTTTTATTCTACATTGTTCAACATCAGAACCACACCCCATACTTTAGCCCTATAGTTATTAATACATTAGTTCTGCTTTCTTGTAACACACTAAAAAGGACTTTATATCACAATGTCATTTGTATTACTTCAACAGTAACATAGCCTTTCATCTGGATTAGTTTGTTTGACCTGCATGCATAGAGTAGTGTTTGATTTCTTTATTTCTAGATGCTATCCAAAACAATTAGAATATTCTCACTAACAACCACCTCATTTCCAGAAAAGGACCTAGTTTCATCCTTAAAAGAGCAAAGAATACCAGTAATTTCATTGCAAACACCAGGGAGCCTCCACAGGGCATATCCACAACAGGCACACATCCCAGTGAAAGGAAAGTATGCAGGTTCTGCATATTCACAAAAAAGAAAAACTACTTTGACTACCTAATTTTAAGAAGAAATTTATGAGAAGAACTAGGGAGAACTGTAATTGTTACTTTGTGGTGTACAAAGCAAAGTGTACCAAATGTAAAGCCTTCTATATAGGCAGAACTATCTACCTACTGAAAAAAAGGGTATCAAAACAATTCTCAAACATAAATCTCCAAAAACTGGATAATCCTCTGAAAAAAAAGTAGCACTGTATGGACACCAGCTTTTTATTTCACATGGTACAAGAGATTACCAACAGACTACTACCAAGGGACACTAACTCCATGCAACAAATGAAAAATGACCACAGTAACTTTTATTAACATGCACAATGACTTAACAGTACCGTTTTTGTCTGCTATTTCCTTATTAGGTGCACTCCTCCATTTTTTATGGATGGCTTAAGCAGATTATTTTTTTCCCATCCCTAAATATGCATGATAAAGCCTATAAATAGCTGAAATACTGTATTTACTACTGCATATTTACATTAGAGGTCAGATTCCAAAACATATGTGGAACTCAGAGAAGTGTGCAGTCGTCAGTGCAAGAACTGCAGAAAACCTGGTAATATCAGAATGCTTACTAGTATGAGAATATTACTTGAGTGTAATGCAGCTAGAACAGGCGAGCAGTAATGTCAGTGCAACATCATAAACAACATGAGACTACATGCCAAACAAGAAATGCTCTTAAGCAGATGCTGTCCCATTAGCAAGGTGTGTGAAATGTTTACAAAATCAGCTGTGCTCATCCACAGTACATGAGAAAGCTATGAGAGAGCATAAAGAAACACCTACAATACCTTTAGTATACTATGAATATCTGCCCTGTATTGTAGATTCTATTGTAAAATGAAGTGGAAAAATTAAATAGTACCACATATAACTATATTTGCAGAATCTATAATGTTGTTGTTGTTGTTGTTGTTGTGTCTTTCGGCTTTTCCCGGTTAGGGGTCGCCACAGCGGAACTCCGGTCCGCTAATGATTGGCAGTAGATTTTTACGTGCCGAGTTGCCAGCCCTGACGCACAACCTTCAACGAAGGTATGCCCATTCACGCATGTCTCCACGCAGAAGATGCTCTAGCTGAGAATCGAACCAGACAGCGTCTTACTGTGAGGCGACAACGCTACCGCAGCACCACCACCACAGTGTTATTTGCAGAATCTATAATAATCCACAAAAAATACATAATTAATATTAATTTCAGCAAAGTGGCATACACAGCCACATCACCAACACTAACTATAGCTAACAAAAGAAGGGTGAGGAGCATGTGTGGTGAGCACAAGTAATGCACACACTCTAAGAAACTGGGTAATAGAAAAGCAGATGTAGGGTGAGAATGAAGAAGGGGGCCACACAGGAGTGATGAGTGAATATGTAGGTCAGAGGGAGAGTAAGAGGGGTATGGGTATTTGAGGTAATAAGCCCCTTTTTTCATTTTTGGAAAAAAATAATGTTTGGAAAACTCATGGAAAATGTGGGAGGGGAAAAGGGTGGGTAAAAAACATATAACGGATAGCATACCACAGGACAGACAAAGCAGGCAATATACAAAAAGGGCAGGTGAGGTACACAGGTAACAAACATATGGGCCACATAACAGAGGTCAACAACCAGGCTAAGGATGCAAACTAGCCACAGTGCACCACAATAATAAATTTTGTACTAATGCACATAGCAATGCTTTGATGCTACAAACTATGTGACAATCATACAAAATGGAGTAGGAGTGATGGTCGACATGTGATAGGGAGCACTAACTGGGAAAATTCAACACTGCAGTACATGGTGAACAACAAACATCACCACTTAGTAGGTTGTCAGCAGTGTGAGTGCAACCCACTCAACAGCAAGGTGGATTGCATTCACAAAAAGATAGTTTACCTTTAGTAGGTCAACAAACATGAAAGTCGACATCTGAAAGGTAAACCATGCTACTTCCAAAATGGAAAAGTTGAAACCTACACATGCACTGAAAAGCAACCTCAATACATGCAAATATAACATTAAAAAACACAAAAAATGCCATGTTTTGTGCAGCAAGCCCCCTTCACCTCCCCACAATTTGTAAATACTACCTCTGAGATTGCACAATCCTTAGGGAAAGGGAATATTCCCCTACCCAGTGATTGTTGATCTTACACTCCTGTCGACTATCTATACAGTTGACCAAATGCAGTTGATTAAACAGATCTTGACCAAACTCCCTGTTGACCAAATCAATGGAACCAAAAAGAACATATAGGATCACAACAGCAGAGGTCAGATTAGAACCCCCCCCAAACCTACATTCAAGAGGCAAACATCTATAACTAAAGCCAAGCAGCAGTATTGCAGCAAATACAATAAGTGGTTGTGCAATGGCCAAATAAGCATAATAACCATACAGTTGTTAAGGAGAACCAGGAAGCTATTGTCATGGGGGTGGGGTTACATGGCAGGAGCAACACAGATGGTGGTCAGGTATGCAATGTGGATATGTGTTGCACATTCATATCATGCGACTGGAATGTCCAGAAGACTTGGCATGCATACATCTAACAATAGCATGCAATGGTATGTTGCCATGCAGAAAGGTCATGGTGATATTGATACATTAGGAAACATCAAATAATTACGATAAATAAACAACAACAAGGCTGTTCAGTACCAGGTATGCAGAAGTATGGCAAGTATGTCATGAGAATGACCCACCAGTCAAGACAGCACACAGGTGTACGCATCACAATGATGACCACAGTGTTTTGATAAGAATCACATATGTGTGACAATTGCATGTGTGTGACAGTCTATCATGTCAGCAGAAGTGTCCTTCCAGCCCAGTACACCTACAGGTCAATGATGCTACAGTACACAAAGGTGTGCATTCATATGTACACAATATTGTAGACATATGACATGCAGCTGTGTACCAGATAGCTAAAGGTTATAAGGGGAATGGAAAGTCGTCATGTTACGACCACAGTAATAATAAACAAACTGTCTGAAAAAGCTGTCACATGCATACACGGGGCAGGCATGTCTGATGCAAACCATCACACATACATTTCTGCCCACTCCCAATATGGAGTGCAGGTTCTGCATATAAGAAGCTGCAAGGTGAATGCAGACAAGTAATAAGGTCTGAGATCTGTGAAGCTTGCACATGTGATGGTATGTAAGGTGTTTGTCTGCAAGTGACACAAACAACACAGTCATGTACAACAGAAAACCTGTATGTAGCATAGGTATACACAAAAATAAATATCAGCTATCACATAACCATATGTACTGCCATGCAAACCTGACAACAGGTGGTACACTCACAAAAAAGGATGTAATTATAAAAGGTAACTATGTTTGACTGCAAAATTGTCAGTCT